>NC_045437.1:115713204-115720089 GCF_002776525.5 Piliocolobus tephrosceles | reverse complement strand
GGGGAGCTTTCCCAGGCATCTTTGATGGATGAAGGGAGATAGAAGTTCATGCCCATTGTCCTGACCCAGTTATCCAGGGGTCCCTCTCTCACTCTCCAGAGTGTCTGAGTTGGGATGTCAGATTGGTGGTGACTCTCAAGATGCCACCTGGAGCATTAGGGCATGTGAGCAGGGGCTTACAAAGCGAAAATAACTCTCTGGAAGGAAATGGACAGGCCGGCAGAATAAACTTCATTTCGAAATGAAGACCAGCCCTCGGCCACTGTCCCGGTACCCAGGGACAGCAAAGGAAGACAGCCTGTGAACAGCCCAGTGTCTGGCCTGGAAAACACATATTTCCACGCCATTTTAAACGGGCAGTTGCTGAATTCATCACTTTGTGTTTCAACAATAGGTACTTAGTTAATTAAGTGGTTATAGCCAACCCCTGATGGAATTATATTTGTCTTTGCAATGCAGAAAACATGCGATAATGTGTTGAAGTGGGGCGGCGGTGGCTCCTCCTCGCAGAAACCCTCCCCAATCCCCTACCCCTGACAGGTTTCCCTTCCCTCCCCTTCCCGCAGGCCCGGGGCTGGTTTGGGGCTCTAGTCTGAGCGTCTCCTCCGTGATCCTCCACATGGCTGGCACCAGCGCGCCCCCGCGCGGCCGCCTGCCAGAAGCTCACTCTCCGCGGAGGCGAAATCTGGTTTTGATTCAATTCGATTAAGTTCAGTGGCTGGGAGGGAGCCTTGGTCCTGGGCCCTGCAGGGACTATAAACAAGAACTTTTAGGCTCGTGGGGTGGGGGACGGGGGCACGTGGAGACAGATAAATACAAACATGGGGTTAAGAGTTAACGATTGGAGCCAGACTGTCTAAGTTACTCCCGTGGCCACTACTAGGGACTTGGATGACTTTGGGCAAGTCATTAAACTTCTAAAAAACGGCAGTGTGGACCTCCCCGGGATGCTGCCAGCCTCAGACAGACAGTATTCAAAGTTGTCCCAACAGAGGTTTGGAAGCATAGAACATGCTCAGAAAGTGTTCCTTATTAATATTTATTATTATTATAATCAATCACCAGTGGTCTTTGTATGACATTTAAAAGATTCCAGAACGCACTCTCCCTTCTGTTACTCCATCCCTTACTACTAATATTAAACTTAATGTCTTTGTAAAAGTACGAGGGAGAGAAGAAAAAGCGTATTAACACATATGTCTACAACTAAATTATCTCCAGCTGCTACCACACTTGTTTCCCCTTTACCTAACCCAGACCCAGGAGGAATTGAGGGTACATTATGCCATATAATTGACATTTAAGTTCATCATATATAAAACAAATCCATATTAACTACGCTATTTCCCTCTGTATTTTGCCGGTGGTGTGGATCGTAAAATAGGCTGGCCTCACGTCCATTCCAGCGACTTCACTAAAGCACCTGGGGAAAATACAACTTATTGTAAAGCGGGGCCCGGAAGTGTAAATAAGCAAAGAAATGGTAATTTGATTCGAGCATAAAGTTCATCCATATGGAGCAGGGTTTCTCCACCTTGGCATTATCGACATTTTGGACTAGATAATTCTCTGTGGTGGTGGGGGTTGTTCTGCTGGCCTCTACCCACCCGATACCAGTCGCGATGCCTCCCCCACCTCTCCCCCGCCCTGCCCCCCGCTGACCCCTTAGTTGTGATCACCCAGAATGTCTCCAGACATCGACAAATGTCTCCTGGGGGGCAGCACTGCCCCGAGTGAGAACCTCTAATATAGCGTGTGGTTTTTTGTGTGAGGCCATCTAGTTACAGCCAACAAAACGAAGCGTCCGGCTTGCATAATTCTAAGACCGCGGTTCTGGAATGGTATGCAGGCCCCTCCTCCCACAAAAACAGGCCCCACTCTGATGTGGGAAAGGTCCCGAGGCCCCCTACTGAGCTGGAATCTGAAGCAAAGGAAGTGGGAATTGAAAACTGTTCCCAGGACTCACAGTTCTGCTGCCTGTAGAAATCCCCTGCCAGTCCTTGGAATCTTATTAGAACATGGTGAGTTTAGTAAAGGATGCCTATGTTACCCACCGTAAAGGGGTCATTATAATATTGAATGAAAATTGATTTTGTTTAAGTACCACAAAAATCTCACCATCCTTGCAAACTGTAGCTTTTATTTTAGGCAGATTTCTTGTGGTTCTTCTATATCAGGGGTTGGCAAACTACAGCTCATGGGCGCAATCTGATTGGCCGCCTATTTTTGTAAATAAAGCTTTATTGGCACACAGCCACATCCACCCATTTACATTATCACTGTGGCTGCTTTCACTCCGCTGTTGCAGATTTGTGACAGACACTAGAATATTTACTGTCTAGTCCTTTACTGAAAATTACATACAAACAATGTCCACAAAACTTCAGTGGTCTTATGCTCTTTTGATATGGCACACAATGAATTTTATATCATTTGGGCAGTAGTTTACAGACTTTCCTGCTGACAAAATTCCTTAGCAGCCATATCCTCGCCTGATTATAGAAATGGCTGCAGAAGGGAAGTAGTCGTATTTTTCTCAAGGATCAGAAGAGATCACTAAGGCAAAGAAGGGTGGCATGACTGACCCAAAGTCGTGGTCAGTAAAAATCAGAGCTGAGACTCATGATCTCGTCCCTTGTTCCATCATCACACTTCATGGATTTCTACCTGTGCTGAGCTGTGAGTTTGTCATGTGTATGCTGTGGTATGCAGATTCTCTTACAGCTGTTTTCTTCCTAAACATTCAGCTCTTTAGTAAACAGTGCAGATAAAAAAACACGCTTTTGGTTTGATTGTTCATTTGTATTCCTAGGATGGTGGTCTCATTTAGAAATTTCCCCAAACCGAGGTGACTTGCGTATTCTCTCCTAGTAAATCAAGACAGATATATAATTTGCCTATTGTTTTGTAAACATGAACACCAAGTAAGTCACACCAACCCAGAAGGAATAAACTATGCTAATAGCATCTGAAAGCTAGATGGGATATACAGGCCTTCCACAGCAGATTTATTGGTGAAGTTATTTGTTTTTGCCCTGGGGCAAAATTAACTCAAGGTGGGATATTAGATATTTAGACCAGCATTAAAGTGTTGTTTGGGGGGAAAAAGAAAAAAAACTTGATTCTGTGTTTACATGTGGGAAACACTGTTTTAATAAAAAATAAAAAGGTTTCTGCTGCAGAACTTTTCAGAGCCTTTAATACATTAATATGCTTGTAACTTTCCAAGGGGGCCAAGGTGTGCAGCACTTTGCAACTTCTCTTGATGATGGGCCCCCTTCTTTCCAGAAATATCCATTAGGGTCATTCTGTGGATATTTTTGAGGGTCTGCGCAATGCTCCCCACACAGTGCACAGTGCAGCCCTATCTACATGAGGCATCCCATGTACCCCTTATGGGAACTGTCAAGAAGGGGTCATTATTATCCCCACTTCATAGATGGAGAGTCAGGTTCAGGCTCCTCAGCAACCTGGGGTGGTTCCAGGATTCAGCTGCAGGCCATCTGCCCCAAGCCTGCATTCCCAGCTACTGTGTCACCCCACTGCTTGGCTGGATCTCCCTTGTTAATCAAATTGATTAGCTCATTCAGCTTCATAAAGGAATCTGCAGGTAAAATGGTTCTCATTGAGTTTCTCAGCATCTTGACGAAGAAACTGACCTCCTTTGTGGGCTTTGGTGTTCTAATACAGCTTGAATTGACTAGCATGTAGCAATTGTCTTTCTGGCCACAGCAATGCCTGATAATGATGTCAACTCAGGCTGGTGGCCCTGGCTCTTTGTTCTAAATCTTGAGTTGACCCTGCATGAACTCACAGGAACGGAGGTGCCGCTGAAGCCTCTCTTATGCTATGCCACACCCAGTCTTTCAGTGGACTGGATCTGGCCCCCAGGGGAACGCCTCTTATATTTATTAGTTAGGACTCTTGGTTGCAAGTGTTAGAAACTCAACTCAAACTTGGATGAAGCTGGAAACCATCGTTCTCAGCAAACTAACCAAGGAACAGAAAACCAAACACCGCATGTTCTCACTCACAAGTGGGAGTTGAACAATGAGAACGCATGGACACAGGGAGGGGAACATCACACACCAGGTACTGTCGGGGTGTGAGGGGCAAGGAGAGGAAGAGCATTAGGACAAATACCTAATGTACGCGGGGTTTAAAACCTAGATGACAGGTTGAAAGGTGCAGCAAACCACCATGGCACATGTATACCTATATAACAAAGCTGCACATTCTGCACATGTATTCCAGAACTTGTTAAAGAAAAAAATAAAAATAAAAGAAAGAAACGCAACTCAAACTCTTAAGTAAAAAGAGAACTTTACTGGTACATAAATCCAAGGAAGGGGTGAAGAACTGGGCCTCAGGAAGGATAACTGCTCAGCTGGACTCAGGAACAACCAGAACCAGGACACGGCATGTTCTGAAACACTGTTTCTGCCTTGTTTCTTGGCTTTTCTCTATAAGCTATTTTATTTTTTCTTACTATAGACTGCCTCTTTTGAGGTAAGATACATGGTGACATGGTCTGAGATTTTTAATGCCACCTTTTCGGCCACCAGAGAGTAACTGACTTGCATGTGGTTTCTTCCCAAGACCAAGCCTCAGGGAAGGGACCCACTGGCACAGCGGGGTTGGGTGACCACCATGGGATCCACCAACTATGACCAGAGTGGGAGAAAGTAGCCATAGGAGAGAGGAAGTTTCTAGAACGGCAGACAGTCCCACCTATTCATGGAAGCAAATGACAGCCAAATGGGTCAGTCAATTAAATTCTAACCCTGGTTTTTACTTTACCTATGAAAGTTTACCATTTAGGTTAAACAGTTCCTGTGTTACTGAAGTTAAACGCTGTCTTTCTCATTAAACATAATAGTAAAGGGAAGTGGTTAAGCGGGGTATTTAAGTATATAATAGTATCACCTCCGAGAACTCTTGTGAGGGATTAAATGCCGTAATACAGGAAAAGTGCCCAGCACACAGTAAGCACTCAATCCATGCTAGCTGTTGTTATTATAAACAAAGAGAATCCTTCAGAAGGCATTTATGAAAAGCCATTCACATGTGTGTCCTTTCTCCTTAGTTTCCTGGGGGTGGAAGTCTGCAGCGCAGCCAGCCTCAGTGATAGCTGGCAAGAGTTGGGTATCTGGTTGGGGTACAGGTCTTGTTACTGCGTGTGCTTCTCTGGGAAATGGGCAACAAAAGTGAAGCCTCAGCGGTGTCCACAGCAGGATCAGATTCTCTGCCCATCCTCTAAAACCTCCACCCCATGCTGACATTAAAGTGAATTCGTTTCCTGAGACAACCTAATTTCCTCCGAAAAGGTCTAATTTTCCCAGGAAGTGGTTCATTTCATCCAAACCCAAAATGATTTCAGCTGTCTAACGGAATAGGTGTTCCTTGTTCTTCATCCCGACGTCTACATCTCTGTCACTTCCTGGAAATGCAGACAGACAACTGCACAGAGCATTGCGATCCTGTCCCAGGATTTTCCAGACCATAAAGGAAATATGGATATTAGACCGGCTGTGCCCTTGAGCAACACCCAGTACCTAAAATCACTGGGTTTCCAAGAGGGACTACGTGGAGGAGGCATATGGTTTTTATAACTGACAAGACATTCTGATTCATTAGAACCACTGAAACTGTGTGCGAGGGAAAGCTGCACAAACGAAGACCCCTTAGCTCATAGCTGTGACCAGGCTAGTGGGTTGGGGCCTTCAACAAATCACCTCGCCTCTCGGGCTTAATTCTCTCATCTCTAAAATGGAAATGAAATGGGTTTTGAGGTGTAAATGACACAAAGACTGGGAAATGGCGCCCATCGCACATTGCCTGACTCACAGGGAGCACTCCGCCTCCTCTGGGAGCACAGTAGAAGCGGAGAGGGAATCACCCACTCTCTGCCAACTGCTATCAGTCGGCAGTCAAATTGTTCTCTAAGCACCACTTTTCTTTAATCAGGCTATTCTTCACCGGGGCTGTTTTAATTAAGGGTCTGCTGTCAACACAAAACATATGTTCTGAAGTCTTGCTTTGGTTACTAATGATGCCCGGTATGATTAAATCTGGAAGGAATTTCCAGCTCCGACTTGCTTGGCCTCTTCTCCCTCCCCCCAGTCCCTCAAGCCCCCATTTCGCTCACATCTCAGCTTTCACCCACTTACACTCAGTCCCTGGCACTGTTACCCTTTTGGAAACTGACCTAGAAAAGCAATCTGTTCCAATCAATATGCATGGTGTAATAACCCAAAACACACTTCTGACCATCTCTCATTCCTGCTGGTAATCATTCTATTGAGATCCAGGCTAATAATTTGTTATTTTTCAAACTACATTATTCAAAAAAAGTTACACACACACACACACAACATATACCATATATATGTATAAATACATACACTGACATGTACTTATATGTGTATAAACACACCACATATACTTTATATATGCATACACACACTACACATACTGTATATATGTATACACGCACTACATACACTGTATATATACACATACCACATATATGTGTGTATATACACACACATACTATGTATACACACACACCACATATATACATGTATACACACACATATGTATGTATACACACACACCATATATACTATATATGTATACACACCACAAATACTATGTATGTATACATACCACATATACTGTATGTGCATACATGCACACCACATATACTATATATGTCTACACACATATATACTCTATATGTGTACACACACAACACATATAAACATGTATACACATACCACATATGTATGTATACATACACCACATATGTATGTAAACACACACACCACAAGTACTATATATGTATACACATACTATATATGCACACATGCACACCACATATAT
>NC_045437.1:115701272-115713194 GCF_002776525.5 Piliocolobus tephrosceles | reverse complement strand
TATATGTATACACATACTATATATGCACACATGCACACCACATATATCATATGTGTATACACACCGTATATACTATGTGTGTATATACACACCACATATATACATGTGTACACACATCACATATGTATGTGTACACACACACCACATATGTATACACACACCACATATACTATATATGTATACACATACTATATATACATACATGCTCATCACATATGTGTATAACACACACCATATGTACTATATATGTATACACACACCACTTATACTATATGTGTATAAATATACCACATATACTATATATATGTGTACACACATCACATATATATTTGTATACACAGACTACATATACTATATATATGTATACACATACAGTGAACTGGAGAAGGGGCAGAGTGGTTGCCTATTAGGTCAGTTGTTTCTGAATTGTCCCAGGTGTGGCAGACGACCTCCTACACTGGTCTCCACCTATGGGTATTTATACTCTGTAATCCCTTTCCCTTAAGTGTGTGCAGGACCCAGTGACTTGTTTCTAACCAACAGAATGCAGCAAAAATGATGATGTCATTTCCAAGATTAGGTTATAAAAGACCCTGCCTTCTGTCTCACTGGGACTGTCTCCTGGTCTCTTGATTGTGTGCTCTGATAAAGCCAGCTGCGTTGTGGAGGGGACTGCCTGGCCAGGCACTAAGAGGGGCTGCAGCCTAATAGCCACTTGAAACCCTGAAAGTGAGTCCACCCCAGTTAAGCCTTGAGACAACCCCAGCCCTAGCTGACACCTTGATTGCAGCTGAGTAAGACACCCTGAGTTGGAGGACTGAGGAGCTGTCGCCAGATTCCTGACGCGCAGAAACTGGGAGATAGTAAATGTGTGCTGTGTGAGGCTGCTAAGTGTGTAGTCATTTGCTGTGCGTGCATAACTAATACCCCTAAGCAATTCAGCCTGGTCCGAAATTTACAAACTCCTGAGATTATGCACCTGGTAAAGTGGAATAAGACAGACTCTTGTGAAGAGGAAGATAGTGCCTAGCTCAGAGTGCTGGTGTATGAGATGAAATAGCATTTGCTCAGTGACAGCCCAGGCTTGGCTTATAGCAGGTTTCACATAGCATTAGCTATTATCACTGATTCCTCAAGGCCTGTTTTGTCTATTCCCCTCTCTGGAGACTTTTCTCAGTCCCTTTGCCTCCCTCACTAGGGAGAGCTCATCACTCACCATACCAGGAACTTGCACTGAACCTACTGGAACCTTGCCACTCTATGCTATAGTCTTTTTATTTTATGCAAACCCCCTTCTCTCCACTATACTGTGAAATTCATCATTGTGTCTATAGTACCTATAGACCTATAGTCAAATTTTAAAAATCACCTTTTCTACCTTTCTATTCCAGGCAAATATAGTACCATGTTGAGACGCCTGGGGATGCAAATGAAAGTGCTTTTCTGAAGACTTTGTTGCCTTCAAAGGCAGGGAGAACCGTCTCAACCATCACAGGTGAGTTAAGCGCAAATAAAACTTATTATTGAAGGAAACAGCAGGAGTTCAGAAGTCATGTAGAAAAAGTGGGGCTTTGATTGTGAAATTCTTTGGTTCTCAAAGGCCAGGAATGTTAAATTTCCTCTTCATTTTGCTCTTGAAGGGATGGGAGTAGGAGTCAGGAGCTCTTGGAGATAGTCTGGCACTGGTAGGTACCAGTGTGTCCATTTTACAGATGAAGAAATGGAGGCAATTAAAGAAAAAAACAGGTCGGCCACATAGCTAAGTATAGGACCAAAAGTGACTTTATTTTAAATGCTCATTTGCCTGACTCACCCTGAGTCTGGGAATGCCTCCAAAATGTCTAGTTGATGTATCACTTTTTATGTGGGACACCTATTCATTGTAGGTTTCCTCCAAAAGAACCCTTGGTGCTGTTGCAGAAATCACAGGCTGTGACGCCTGCAGCATTCTCTCAGCCACCTACACATTCCTTCCAGAGCACGTATACTTTTGCCCCAAGATATAAGCCTTGGGTCTGGGGGGTGGCGGTGCAGAGAGCTACCTGTCCTTCAGCTGCCCAAGACCATACTTCTGCTTGTAAGTTTCCCTTAATAAGTCACCCCAGGCCAACAAACTGGATTTGTCTGCCTCATCCTTTGGTTTCTCGGCACCTTTGGAATTTGGGGGTCATTTTGGATACAAGGCCCTTTTACGGAAAGGCCAGTTAGTATGGGAAAGAGAGGGTAGAGCTGGGACTCAAACTTAAGCCTGCTTGTTGCAGGAGGTCACGCTCCTAGAGTCACCATATCGTTAAAGGTACCCTGCAGTTCTGGGTGGATATATCTGCAAACTAGCGGGCCACTCGTTTAAGATAAATACCAGGTTTCCCTTCTCCCCTGGGCCAAGGAGGAGGAAGCAGCATGTACATCTTGTTAAGGCTTCTTCCTTGTTCCTCCCGTCTAAAATTTTATTTGTTTATTTTCTGTATTTTTTTTTAATTATGAAAGTCATGAATACTCATAGAAAAAACCCAGGCATTTAAAAAAAAATTATTTTATTTATTTTTTTATTGAAGCAGGGTCTCACTATGTCACCCAGGCAGGAGTGCAGTGGTGCAAACACAGCATATTGTAGCTTCGATCTGCAAGGCTTAAGGGATCCTTCTACCTCATTTTTAATTTTTTTATAGAGACAAGTTCTCACTATGTTGTCCAGGCTTGTCTTGCACTCTTGAGCTCAAGCAATCCTCCCACCTCGGCCTCCCAAAGTGCTGAGTTTACAGGCATGAGCCACCACACCCAGCCAACACATGCCTTTTTTAAAAAACAAAACCGCAAGAGTTTTACGTGTGCACAGAAAAAAGAAAAAAAAGTCTGTTTTGTTGACTAATGTGTCCACAATGCTTAGTTTGGAAGGAATCAGGTAATTAATAAATATTTATTTAATACACAAATGTGTTATTGCCAAGGGGCTAGATTATGGGAGGCATTAATTTTTATTTTATACACTTCTGTATTATGATTGGTAATTTTGTGTGTCAATTTGAGTGGGCTAAGGATGTCCAATAAGTTGGTAAAATATTACTTTTGGGTGTGTCTGTGAAGATGTTTCTGGAAGAAATTAGCACCTGAATCAGTCGACCAAGTAAAGAAGATCTGCCCTCACCAGTGTAGGAGGGCATTGCCCATTTCACTGAGGGCCCAAATAGAACAAAAAGGCAGAGAAAGGGCAAATTCAGTGTCTCTCCTTGAGCTGGGACATCCATCTTCTCCTGCCCTTGGACCCTGGAGATGCTGGTTCTCAAGCCTTTGGACTCCAGGACTTACACCAGACCCCGCTACTTCCTTTCTGTGTTCTCAGGCCTTTGGCATTGGACTGGGAGTTACACCATTGGCTTTTCTGGTGCCCAGGACTTTGGAGATAGACTAAATTACACCACAAGTTTTCATGCTTCTCCAGCTTACAAATGGCATTTTGTGGGATGATATGGTTTGGCTCTATGTCCCCACCCAAATCTCACCTTGAATTGTAGTCCCATAATCCCACGTATAATGGGGGGGACCTAGTGGGAGATAATTTAATCACAGGAGTGCTTCCCTCATGCCGTTCTTGTAATAGTGAGTGAGTTCTCATGAAATCTGATTTTTCTTTTCTTTTCTTTTTTTTTTTTTGAGACAAGAATCCTGTTGTCACCAGGCTGGAGTGCAGTGGCGCGATCTTGGCTCACTGCAACCTCTGCCTCCTGGGTTCAAGCGATTTTTCTGCCTCAGCCTCCCAAGTAGCTGAGACTACAGGCAAGTGCTGGCATGCCTGGCTAATTTTTGTATTTTTACTAGAGACGGGGTTTCACCGTGTTGGCCAGGATGGTCTCCTTCTCTTTACCTCATGATCCGCCTGCTTCGGCCTCCCAAAGTGCTGGGATTACAGGCATGAGTGACTGTGCCTGGCCGATCTGATGGTTTTATAAGGGGCTTTTCCCCCTTTGGTTCGGCACTTCTCTATCCTGCAGTCATGAGAAGGATGCGTTTGCTTCCCCTTCCACCGGGACTGTAAGTTTCCTGAGGCCTCCCAGGCATGTGGAACTGTGAGTCAGTTAAACCTCTTTCCTTTATAAATTACCCAGTCTTGGGCAGTTTTTTTTACAGCAGTGTGAGAACGGAATAATACGCGGGATTCCTTGGCCTCTGTAATCACATGAGCTAATTCCCATAATAAATCACCTAATATCTATCATCTAGTTATCAATCCATCCATCCTATTGATTTTGCTGCTCTAGAAAGCCCTGATTAACATATGTATTATTCAAATTTTTAAATAATCATCTGCACGTGTGTGTGTGTGTGTGTGTGTATATATATATATGTATTTTTTCTTTTCTTTTCTTTTCTTTTTTTTGAGATGGAGATTCACTCTTGTTACCCAAGCTGGAGTGCAATGGCATGATCTTGGCCCTCACCACAACCCCTGCCTCCCGGGTTCAAGTGATTCTCCTGCCTCAGCCTCCTGAGGGGATTACAGGTGCCCACCACCATGCCCGGCTAATTTTTGTATTTGTAGTAGACACAGGGTTTCTCCATGTTGGTCAGGCTGGTCTTGAACTCCCAACCTCAGGTGATATGCCTGCCTCGACCTCCCAAAGTGCTGGGATTACAGGCATGAGCCACTGTGCCTGGCTCCCGATTATATATTTTTATACACAAATAACTCATTGTTATACTTTAGCTGTAAACATGCAGAAGGTATGGAGTAAATAATTATTTAAAAAATTAAAAAACAAAATTGGCATGTGTATTAGTTTCCTACAGCACTGTAACGAAGTACAACAAACTGGGCAGCTTAAACAACAGAAACTAATTGTCTCAGAGTTCTGGAAGCCAGAAGTCTGAAATCAAGCTGTTGGTATGGCCACACACCCTCTGGAATCTGTAGGGTAATCTTTACTTGCCTCTTCTAGCTTCTGATGGTTTGTTGGCAATTTTTGGCAATCTTTGGCCTGCAGTTACATAACTCCAATTATTTCTGCCCTCATGACATCCTCCCTCCCGCATCTGTGTCTTCACATGGCTGTGCTGTCTTCCTATAAAGACACCAATCAGACTGGATTAGGGCCCATCCTAAAGACCTCATTTTAACTTGATTACCTGTGTAAAAACCCAGGCTCTGAAGCCCAGAGACAAAAGGACAACACCCAGGTCCATGGTGAGCTTGGATGTAAACCGGGAATTCCTTTCAACTTTCAGCACGTGTCTAATTGGGAAGAAATAATTGGAGATACAGTAGTTCCCTCTTATCCGCAGTGGATACATTCCAAGACCCCTAATGGATGCTTGAAACCTTGGATGGTGCCTGTCTTTGTTCATTTTCTGTTACTAGAGTAACACAGACTGGAGAATTTATAAAGAACAGAAGTTTATTTGGCTCATGGTTCTGGAGGGTGGGAAGTCCAAAAGCATGGTGCAGGCATCTGGCAAGGAGCACCTCATAGCAGGAAGCATCATGTGGCAAGTGAGTGCAGGAGACAGAGACAGAGGACTCAAGTCCTTGGATAACTCACCTACTCCTGAGATAATGGCAATCTGTTTATGAGGGATCCATTGTCATGATCTAATCACTTCTCAGTTTTTCCCTTTTTGTGGAGAACAAGGTCTCGCTATGTTGCCCAGATAGGTCTCCAACTTCTGGGCTCAAGTTGTCCTCTCACCTCTGTCTCCCTAAGTGTTGGGATTATAGGCATGAGCCGCTACACCTGACTTCTTTCCAACTGTTTTTTTTTTTTTTTTTTTCTTGGAAATAGCCCTTTTCTCTTGCCCGGCAGGAGTACAGGTGCAATCTCACGTCACTGCAACTTCCACCTCCCAGGTTCAAGCGATTCTCCTGCCTCAGCCTCCCAAGCAGCCAGGACTACAGGTGTGCATCACCACACCCAGCTAATTTTTGCATTTTTAGTAGAGATGGGTTTCACCATGTTGACCAGGAGGGTCTTGGTCTCTTGACCTTGTGATCTGCCCACCTCAGCCTCCCAAAGTGTTGGGTTTACAGGTGTAAGCCACCACGCCTGGCCCAACTGTTTTTCTTTCTAATCACTTCTTTAAGGACCCTCCTCTTAATGCTGTAATGTTGGCAATTTAATTTCTTTTTGAAATTATTTTATTTTATTTATTGTTTTCTAATTTAATTTTAATTTTAATCTTTTTCAGAAATAGGATCTTGCTCTTTTACCCAGGCTGGACTGCAGTGGCATGATCATAGCTCATTGCAGCCCCAAATTCCTGGGGCTCAAGTGAGCCTCCTGCCTCAGCCTCCTGAGCTCCTAGGACTACAGGCATGTGGCACCATGCCTGGCTAATTTTTATGTTTTTTTTGTAGAGAGGGGGTCTTACTGTATTGCCCAGGTTGGCCAGGAACTCCTGACCTCAAGAAATCCTCCTGCCTCAGCCTCCTAAAGCACTGGGACTGGAGGTATGAGCTACTATGCCCAGCCATGGTAATTACATTTCGACATAAATTTCTTGGACATATTCAAATCATAGCAGTAAGAAACCCTATATATACAGTACTATATAGAAATTTCTCTAAATACTTCTATATACATGATATATATGTCTTATACATATGTACTTATGATAAAGTTTAATTTAGAAATCAGGTAGAGTAAGAGATTAACAATAACAATAATTATAACAATGTACTGTCATAAAAGTGTGTGAATGTGGTCTCTTTCCTCTCAAGCTATCTCATCATACTGTACTCATCTATTTTCAGACTGTAACTGACCACTGGTAAATATCTGAAACTGCAGAGGGCAAAACTACTGAAAGCAAAACTGTGGTTAAGTGGCGATACCGCCCATTGCCATAGTGGGGTGAATGAATTTTCAGGGTGTGGGGTTAAATCCCATGCTTACTTCTGCTTAGCTGTGTAACACTGGACCAGCCAGGCCCCCCAACGAGTCTCTGTTTTCTTGTGTGTAAAATGGGGAGAACAGCACCCATATTGCAAGGTTATCTTGCAACTCAAGGCAGTTGTAATGTAGCTGGCACATTACAGGCACTGAATCAATGGTAACTATGATTATTGCCATTATTGTGGTTATATTTACTATCTTAACAGAAGACAATCTTCTTTTTGTTGAGATGGAGTTTCACTCTTGTTGCCCAGGCTGAAGTGCAATGGCATGATCTCGGCTCACTGCAACCTCTGCCTCCAGGGTTCAAGCGATTCTCTTGCCTCAGCCTCCCTAGTAGCTGGGATTACAGGCATGTGCCATTGTGCTCGGCTAATTATATATTTTTAGTAGAGACGGGGTTTCTCCATGTTGGTCAGGCTGGTCTCAAACTCCCAACCTCAGGTGATCTGCCCGCCTCATCCTCCCCAAGTGCTAGGATTACAGGCATAAGCCACCGTGCCCGGTCACAAAAGACAAATTTAAATCAATGAAAGAATTTTACTCTAATACTCTTTTTTTGGGAGTGGCTGAATTCATAATCCAGGACTATATGAAACTAACTTTTCTTGACATTGTTGGAAAAATCAAGCATTCCTGTGAAAGCCAGGGGAGCCAGTTTCGTTAACCTGTATCAGGCAGGGATATTTGGCTGGTGACAGCCATTCTTGAGTAATGGGCGCTAAATACCACTTCCTTCTAGAGAACTCTCAGGCAGCTCCCAGGCCTCATGTATTTTGAAAAGCAGTGTCCTTTATGTAATCGGCTGCGAAAAACATATTCCAAAGAGAAACATACGCCCCAGTAATTACAGGGAGATTTTGCAATGCTGTCTTCTAAGAACAAATAAAGAGACAGATCTGAACCTGAGGGCCAGGCCACTTTGTTTGATGTGTTCAGATTTCATGCGACAAGAGGGAATAACTTCTAACAAAGTTACTTCTAACAAAGCATAAGTAACATGACCAGGAAACCTCAAATCCCTCTCCTGAGGTGTCCCAGAGGACTCAGAAAAAGTTAAAAGCAAGTTATGTTCTTCGTATGAAAACACTCATTTAATTGCTTCTGCAATTAATTAGTTCAGTTCTTGCCAAATTGCAGTCAGACAAATGCCCACATCAGACTCTCCCCTCCCTGGTCTTGTTAGGTGTTTGGAGAAGGGAGGTTACCCTGACAGCAAATGTGCCCCTCATTGTTAGTTTCAGTGGCCATGTGAGTGGTTTTTATTGGTTTGTTTTTTTCTGTTTTTAGGAATATGGATGAGGCTGTCAATTTAAAAAGAAAAAGTCAGGCTCTAGCCCTTGATTGGCTGTTGCTGCTCAAGCTGGCTATTTAGTTTTAGAGCTGATTCTCTGCTTCATTAGATGGTGCATTCACATGAAGCTTAGTTACGTAATACATAAGTTTCTAAAACAGGAGTCATCCCATTTACCAGGTGATGGAGAGGCCCAGGTTGGCCTCAGATGCAGTCTTAATAGGCAGTTGCTACTTGGATGACTTAAGAGGACCAGGGCCTTTATCCACTCCTCTCACCTCATTCATATCACCCGAGCAAGAACAGTCTTTTTTTTTTTTTTTTCTTTTTTAAATTATCAACATGGTAGCAAGGACCCTTTGGGTTTTCATTCGTTTGGCTTAAGAAATCTTCTCTCTAGGTACAAAAGAACTAAGAAGAGATACCGCTATTCCTATCATCCTCAGACTTTCACTTCTTTGCTTTTCCACTTCAAGGTCTCCACACTTGTGGATTTGGTTTCCTGCCCTGCTGGCTTTCAGTCTGGTGCACTCTAAGGAACAGCCTGAGGAGGCACAAGTGGTCCTCTTGCTTCCTTGAGTTGGTCATCCAAGTTTCTGGCAATAACTCTTGCTTCCCTGATTCCCAGGACTGGGTTTCAGCTCCAGGGTCTCCAGATCTGCGCACACAGTTGGAGTTTTCAAACTAGTCTCTTTGTTTACAGAAGTATGGGCTACAGTATGTCTACCAAAGGGTTTTCCTCAAACATCACCATCACTGTCTTCATCATTTCCGTCACAATTAACGTTCATCATTATTTTGTGCCAGGTACTATAACACTCGCATTATGTAGACAATTACATTCAATACTCATAGCAATCCTGTGCAAGAGGTGCTTTTTCTTTCCTCATTTTGAAGATGAGAAAACAGAGGCTCAGAGAGGTTGCATTACACATCCAAAATCACACAGCAAGTAGGTAGTGAAGCTGATGTGTAAAGCCATGCTCTCTGACTCTAGAACCTTTACCACTCCAATGTACTTTTCACATAGTTTTTCCACCTTGCCCCCCTGTTCAAAGATCCCTGGATGGGCCTGTCACCTCCAGGATAAAGGGGCAGCTCCCCAATGTGGCTGTCAATGCCTGTCTGAGCTGATGCAAGCCTTATGTTCCACCCAGGACAGGGATAGGCCTCATGGCCTCCCTTGCTTTTCACGTTCTGACCATGTCCAAGGCCCAGCGTGCTGGTCATTTCCTCTGAAACATTATTTTCTGAATCTCCCACGACATCCTCTTCCTTCCTGTAACTCTAACCTCAACCTTTATCCCACCCTAGATTTGATAAAAACCATGTTTATTGGCCAGGCACGGTGGCTCAAGCCTGTAATCCCAGCACTTTGGGAGGCCGAGGCGGGCGGATCACAAGGTCAGGAGATCGAGACCATCCTGGCGAACACGGTGAAACCCCGTCTCTACTAAAAAATACAAAAAACTAGCCGGGTGAGGTGGTGGGCGCCTGTAGTCCCAGATACTCGGGAGGCTGAGGCAGGAGAATGGCGTGAACCCGGGAGGCGGAGCTTGCAGTGAGCTGAGATCCGGCCACTGCACTCCAGCTTGGGCGACAGAGCGAGACTCCGTCTCAAAAAAAAAAAAAAAAACAAAAAACCATGTTTATTAAACAGGACACATTGTAAAGATTCTAATGGGAGGCACCTCTAGATTTTTTCAGTAAAATTTTAATATTTTTCCAAATAAATATATGCAACTATTATTGCCTTTTAAAAGAGAAATATTGCTAAAATACAATATTAATCAGCGGCCTTGCTCTACATGAATCTTTTTCTCAGAGGCAATTACTTTCATCTTTAAAGCTGTTTCTTCTCCGTTTGAAAACATTTTATAAAACGTGTTATCCAGCTACCTCTTGATTCTCCAATTTTAACCATTTTTTTTTTTTGACTTTCTATTATGATATGTCAAGATTTTAGCTCTTGTATACTCCCAGTTCCTTCAACACCCTAAAATAGTTTTATCACATGTTTGGTTAAATTCACTTTCAATGTTTATATTATTGTGACTATAATATATATCACATACTGCTAAGACAAATTTGGAATAGAAGTCTATTCCTATCTTTGTATAACTTTTTTAGAGTTATTACTTGCTTTATTATTGCTATTTTTATTTCCTTAATTTTCTTAGGGTCTCTGTATCTTTTAATAGCTCATATTTCCACATGGTCAAACATGTCTGTTGAACTACCAGTTCTGCATGACACTCCCTGGAGCAAACCCTGTGGACTCTGAGTTCCGCTCTTCAGGATGCAGCATACCCATCATTGTCATTATTCACAGAATTCCTTTCAGGTATCTCCTTTGCTGGATTAGCCGTTTCCTGGATCTTATATCTTTGTCTCTTTTTAGTTAATTCCCTTGTGTGTTAGTTTGCTCAGGCTGTGAAACAGTCAAACACCAACTGTTTGACTTAAACAATATACATTTATTTTTTCACAATTCTAGAGGCTGGAAGTCCAAGATCAAGGTGCCAGCAGGTTTGGCTTATAGTGAGACCTCTTTCCTTGGCTTGGAGATGACACCTTCTTTCTGTGTCCTTGCATGGACTCTTCTCTGGGTGAGTGGAGAAAAACACAGAGCTCTGCTGTCTCTTCCTCTTTTTATAAGGACACCAGTCCTATTAGATTAGGAATCTACCCATATGTCCTCATTTAGCCTTAGTTACCTCCTCTAAGGCCCTGTCTCCAAATATAGTCACATTAGGGGTTAAGCTTCAACATGAATTTTAGGAGGACATCAGTCAGTCTATAATACAATTTTTATGGTGTTTACCTGCTAAAGGGTACAAGGAAAGATCGCTTTTTGAGATGTTGCTTTATTTTTATCCTATCTTTATACTCAATAGACAATCTGGCTGCGTACAGAATCTCAAGTGAAAAATTACTTTTCTTAAGAAAAAAATAGTTTGGCATTGTGTAGCAAGATTAAAAAGAGCATTTTCTTTTATCCAGCACTTCCACTCCCAAGCATAAACCCTAGAGACAAATTTTTACATATATGTGAGAACACCTGTATAAAAGTATGCATAACTTACTGTGTAAGCAAGGCGGTAAATATGACTCATAGAATGCAAGTATAAAGTACTTTTTATTTTGTCCAACATTGTCTATTTAAAATTTATTGGCCCTGGATAAAAGCTTGGGCAAGCTCATGGCTTTTCTGGTTATTCTTAGAGACTAGAGAATACTACTGTTACTTTAAATCAGAGAAGAGAGTCATAGTGCAGAAATTACAATGTTTAGTCCAATACATAAGCAAATTTTCAACCTTCACCCAAACATAATACTTTTCCATCCTCCAGGCCAACCCTCCATTTGGTGGTGGTCTGGGGGAGGGAAGGGATTGGGAGTAGGGGGTGCATTTGGTTCCTCCAGCTGCCATATCTTCCAAGGGTCTCTTTGGGCAAAATTCAGAATGATTGCAGACCACCTCTTTGTCTCAAGAGCCACCTTTGGTTCATGAGAACTTGAGAAACATTCATACATCCTCTGCCCCTATACAGAAGAGGCCAGGATGATCCAGTGCAGCAGTCACTCTCCTTACTCATCCATGCATCCATCCGTGCATCCATCCATGCATCCATCCATGTATCCATCCATGCATCCACCCGTCCATCCATCCATGCATCCATCCATGTATCCATCCATGCATCCATCCATGCATCCACCCATCCATCCATCCAACCATCCATC
>NC_045437.1:115586493-115698993 GCF_002776525.5 Piliocolobus tephrosceles | reverse complement strand
CCTCCATTTTCTCTGCTCCTATTTTCTCTAATTACAGTTATTTGGATGTTGGACTTCCTAGACTAATTCTCTAATTTTTATTTACTTTATTTCTAATTTTTGACCTATTTCTCTTTTCATTCTAAGGGATTTCTTCAAATTTATCCTTCAATCATCTAGTGAATTTTTAAAATTTCTTCTATTACATTTTTAATTTTAAAGGTTAATTTTTCTTAATTTTCTATCTCTACATTGTCATCCCTTCTTATTTCATGAATACAGCATCTTTTCATATCTCCTAGAATATTAAATATATCCTTCATAGTTTTAATGTCTTTTCTATTCCTTGCATCGTGTCTGTTTGTTATGAGTTTCTTCTTTGTCTCCTCCTTTTTTTCTTCTCCTTCTTCTTGCCCCTTTACTCCCCTTCTTTTTTCTTTCTTTTCTCCTCCTCCTTCTTCTTTTCCTTCTAGTTTTTGTTTAATTTCCTTCACAGTATAGATTTTCATCAAATGTTTGCACATGCTTGGCAGACCATTTCTATGGAAGAGAATGTGCTAAAAAGCTGAATGAAGATTTGTGTTTATGAGTTGAATGGCAGGTTTCACTATAGGGCAGCTGTTCTCAAAGTGTGGTCTGTGAACCCCTAAGAGTCATTGGGATCCTTTCAGGGGTCTACGGCATCAAAACTATCTTCATAATAATATTGAGATGTTATCTTCCCTTTGTACTGGGTTGAAAATTATAGTGATTATGCAAAAGCAATGATGGATATGATGGATAATTTCATGTGTCAAATTGGCACAGGGTGCTCAGGAATTTGGTCAAAAATTATTGTGAATGTTTCCGTGAGGGTGCTTTAGATTAAGGTTTAAATCTGTGGACTTTAAAAAATTGTAGTAAAATATACATAATATGAAATCTACTCTCAACAAATTTTGAAGTGTACAGTATAATATTGCTAACTGTATGTACATTGCTGTATAGCAGATCTCTAGGACTTTTTCACCTCGAGTGACTGAAACTATGTCTATTCAATAGCAACTCCTATTTCCCCCTCCCCTAACCCCCATTTTACCTCTGCTTCTGTGAATTTGACTACATTAAATTACTTCATAAAAGTGGAATCAGGTAGCATTTATCTTACTGTGATGAATATATTTCATTAAGTATAATCTCCTTAAGTTTCATTCATGTTGTAGCATATGACAGAATTTCTTTCTTTCTTAAGGGTGAATCTTACCCTACTGTGTGCATGCACACACACACAGATGTACACACACACACATATTCTTTATACATTTATCCATTAATGAACATTTAGGTTACTTCCACCACTTGGCTATTGTAAATAATGCTACAAAGAACAGGGGAATACAAACATGAGGCCCTGTTTTCAGTTATGTTGTATATATGCCCAGAAGTGGGACTGACGGATCATATGGTAGTTCTGTTTTTAATGTTTTGAGGAAACTCCATACTATTTTCCACAGCGACTGTACCATTTTACATTCCCAACAACAGTGTACAACAATTCTAATTTCTCCGTATTTTAATCAACATTTGTCATTTTCTGGTTTGTTTTTGTTTTTGATAATCGGCCATTCTAGCATGTTGCTGTCTAGTATCCTTGAATTTCTTTTTTTTAAATTTGTTTATTTTCTATTATTATACTTTTAAGTTCTAGGGTACATGTGCACAATGTGCAGGTTTGTTACATATGTATACATGTACCATGTTGGTGTGCTGCACTCATTAACTCGTCATTTACATCAGGTATATCTCCTAATGCTATCCCTCCTCCCTCCCCCCATCCCACGACAGACCCCAGTGTGTGATGTTCCCCTTCCTGTGTCCAAATGTTCTCATTGTTCAATTCCCACCTATGAGTGAGAACATGTGGTGTTTGGTTTTCTGTCCTTGCAACAGTTTGCTGAGAATGATGGTTTCCAGCTTCGTCTATGTCCCTACAAAGGACATGAACTCATCCTTTTTTATGACTGCGTAGTATTCCATGATGTATATGTGCCACATTTTCTTAATTCAGTCTACCATTGATGGACATTTGGGTTGGTTCCAAGTCTTTGCTATTGTGAATAGTGTTGCAATAAACATACATATATATGTGTCTTCATAGCAGCATGATTTATAATCCTTTGGGTATATACCTAGTAATGGGATGGCTGGGTCAAATGGTATTTCTAGTTCTAGATCCTTGAGGAATCGCCACACTGACTTCCACAATGGTTGAACTAGTTTACACTCCCACCAACAGTGTAAAAGTGTTCCTATTTCTCCACATCCTCTCCAGCACCTGTTGTTTCCTGACTTTTAAATGATCGCCATTCAACTGGTATGAGATGGTATCTCATTGTGGTTTTGATTTGCATTTCTCTGATGGCCAGTGATGATGAGCATTTTTTCATGTATCTGTTGGCTGCATAAATGTCTTCTTTTGAGAAGTGTCTGTTCACATCCTTTGCCCACTTTTTGATGGGGTTGTTTGATTTTTTTCTTGTAAATTTGTTTAAGTTCTTTGTAGATTCTGGATATTAGCCCTTTGTCAGATGAGTAGATTGCAAAAATTTTCTCCCATTCTGTAGGTTGCCTGTTCACTCTGATGATAGCTTCTTTTGCTGTGCAGAAGCTCTTTAGTTTAATTAGATCCCATTTGGCTTTTGTTGCCATTGCTTTTGGTGTTTTAGACATGAAGTCCTTGCCCATGCCTATGTCCTGAATGGTATTGCCTAGGTTTTCTTCTAGGGTTTTTATGGTTTTAGGTCTAACATTTAAGTCTTTAATCCATCTTGAATTGATTTTTGTATAAGGTGTAAGGAAGGGATCCAGTTTCAGCTTTCTACATATGGCCTTGAATTTCAACTTGATGAATTTTCTTTAATGTTTCTTGTAAGGCAGGTATAATGGTGAGGCACTCTTTCAGCTTTTGTTTACCTGGAAAAGTATTTCTCCTTCTTTTTTTTTTTTTTTTCTTGAGACGGAGTCACACTCTATCACCCAGGCTGGAGTGCAGTGGGCAATCTGGGCTCACTGCATTCTCCACCTCCCAGGTTCACACCATTCTCCTGCCTCAGCCTCCCAAGTAGCTGGGACTACAGGCACCCGCCACCACGCCCAGCTAATTTTTTTGTATTTTTAGTAGAGACGGGGTTTCACTGCGTTAGCCAGGATGGTCTCGATCTCCTGACATCATGATCTGCCACCTTGGCCTCCCAATATGCTGGGATTACAGGCATGAGCCACCACGCCCAACCCTCCTTCATTTTTGAAGAAAAGTTTTGCTGGATACAATATTCAAGCTGGACAGGACTTTTTTCCTTTTGGCACTTTCACTACACTTTCCCACACACTTCTGAATTACAAGGTATCTGCTGAGAAATTTGCTGATAGTTTTACACAGACTGTCTTTTATGTGGCATGTCACTTTTCTTTTACTGCTTTCATAATTTTCTCTTTCTCTCTGACTTTTGAACATTTGGTTATAATGTGTTTGGGTGATAGACCTTTTTGGATTCATCATTTGGAATCCGTTGGATTTCTTAAATCTGATGTTCATTTACTTCCCCAGACTTAGGAAGTTTTCAGCCATTATTTCTTAGGATAAACTTTCTGCCTCTTTCTTTCTCTCTCTATTCTTCTTGTTCTGGAACATTCATAATGTATATATTTTTAATGGTGTTCCACAATTCCTTTAGGCTTTCTTCATTCTTTTTTCTTTTTGTTCTTCTGATTGGATAATTTCAAATGACCTGTCTTTGAGTTTGCTTTTTTTTTTTTTTTTTTTTTGCGCGATCAATTCTGACATTGAATCCTCTAGTGAATTTTTTAGTTCAGTTATTTTATTATTTAGTTCCAAAATATATAATTCTTTTTTATATTTTCTGTCTTTCTTGATTTTCTATTTTGTTCATGCATCATTTTCCTGAGCTCACTGAGTATCTTTATGATGGTTATTTTTCAGGTAATTCATATACCTCTTTCCTTTTTTTTTTTCTTTTCTTTTTTTTTTTGAGATGGAGTCTCACTCTGTCATCCAGACTGGAGTACAGTGGCATGATCTTGGCTTATTGCAACCCTCTGCCTCGTGGGTTCAAGCAATTCTCCTGTCTCAGCCTTCCAAGTAGCTGGGATTACAGGCTCACACCACCACGCCCAGCTGATTTTTTGTAGTTTTAGTAGAGACGGGGTATCACCATGTTGGCCAGGCTGGTCTCAAACTCCTGACTTCAGTTGGTCTACCCACCTTGGCATCCCAGAGTACTGGGATTATAGTTGTGAGCCACCGCGCCTGGCCACATATCTCTTTTCTTTAGGGTCAATTTCTAAAGATTTACTTTTTTTTTTTTTTTCTTTTGGGCCATGCTTCTTTGTTTCTTTGTATACCTTGTAACTTTGTGTTGGGATTTATGCATTTGAAAAAACAGACACACCTTCCAGTTTTTAGTAACTGGCTTTGTAAAGAGAAATGTCTTTACCAAGCAGCCTGGTGTGACGTTCTGAAGTGTCTCAAACATTTTCTGTGGAGACGTCTTCTCTGGACTTGTGCATGTAAATTACCAATTGGAGAGATTTGCTGTTTTCTTTTTTTAGCACTCATAATATCTTGCTTTCCCCTGCGTCTGTTTGTAGTATTGCAGGTTCTCTGGATCTCTTCTCAGCCTCCTGGTTATTTTCCTCAGAACCTCCCAGGCTTCTAGTGCATGTCAGATCCTGTCAGTGCTTTGAGTTGTGCAAGATGAAAACCAGTTTTTTTTTTTTTCAGAAGCCTCCACCACCACCCTACCCCCACCAAAACTGTACTAGTGGATGCATGCTAAATTATTCTCCCCTCCCTCCAACTCCCAAGGAAGAGGTCACCAAGGCTGTGTCTGTTATACTGCTGGTCCTCTTGCTATGTCTATTATATTGCTAGCTCTCTTTTGTTTTTATTGGCCCCCAGACACCTAGAGTATGCCAGGCTCTGTCAGCACTCCCAAACAGGTGAGAAATAGATCAGTCTCAGCCTCCCAAATGGACAGAATGTTGGACACACACTTCAACTCTTTCTCCAGGAAGAAGCCAGGAGCTGGGAGTTTCCCCCAGTCATGGCATGCTGAGCTGGGAGAAGAGCTGAGGCAGGTGGGTGCTATGAATTTTTCTACAGTTCTGATGCAGCTGGCTTTGTGCTTGCTGGAGGTGCAGGAACCTCTTAACTGTTTTTGAGATTTCTCACAAAGGGAATTGGTTTATGTATTTTTGTTGATTTGGTGTCTATAAAGGAAACAAGGATTTTGGGCTTCCTATTCTGACACTTTGCTGGCCTAAATTAGTGGACTTTGAGTTATGCAGATCGCGCTCCGTAACGTGGGTGGGCCTCTTCCAATCAGTTGAAGGGCTGAATAGAACAAAAATACTTAACTTCCCCTAAGCAAGAGAGAGAATTTTTTGGCAGACTACCTTTTGGGCTTCAACTGCAACAGCAGCTCTTCCTGATTCTACAGCAGACTGCCTTCAGACTGGAACTCACCATTGGCTCCATTTTGGACTTGTTGGTTTCCATAATACGCCAACTTTTTATAATAAATATCGTGTGTGTGTGTGTGTCCCATTGGTTCTGTTTCTCTGGAGAACCTGGAGTAATACGATGGCTAAAACTACTGGTACAAATCAACGCACCATGCTTTACCAATGTTTTTGAATTCTTTATTGCCACATGTTGAAAATAAAAACAAAATGCCAGTTTCACTTGGGAATGTTCTTCATGAAGCAGAAAATATATTGGTTTTATTAAATCTTGACCCTTGAGTAAATATCTTCTTAATATTCTGCAACAATGCAAAATATGTATAAAGCACTATTGCTGCAGGTGAACTATGACGGTTAACTCAAGGAAAAACACTCCCGTGCTAAATTGGCAAGTGGAATTAGCTACTTTTTTTCTTGGAACTCCATTTTTTTTTTTTTTTTTGAAAGAATAGCTGGAAGACTATTCAGACTTAGGTATTTGGCAGACATTATCTTGAAAATGAGTGAAGTTAGCTTATCACTTGAAAAAAAACGACTGACAGTATTTTCCACCAATGATAAAATTCAAGCTTTAAAACAGAAATTAAAATTTTGAAAATTGTGTTTGTCAGAGTGAGATTGTTATCTTATGAATACTTAAGCTTTTCTGATGAGATCAGCGGTAATAATAATGACTGACATTTGATATTGTAGAATCAAATGTGTTAACATGTTGGAAAATCTGCATGATTGTGTGAGCCAGTACAAAATCACATATGGGTAAAAAACTTATTCAAAATGCCAGAAGGGCCAAGGGGTGTTAACACAGCAGGAGATAAAAAGTTTAACGGTAAGGTTTCAGATAACACACAGCAACTAACCTTTAAGAAACTATTACTTGTGCGCTTTTGATGTGGTATTACATAAATATATCTGCAGTTGTTTGAAAAAACTATTGAAATATTCCTCTTTTCCAGCTACACAGCTCTATAGTCCTCACATGTTTCAGCCCAACAATACCTCACAACCTATTGAATGCAGGAGCAAATAGGATAATTTAGGTTTATTATTAAGCCAAACCCTTAAGAGACTTGCAAATTTTAAAACAATGCCACTCTCTTCACTAATGTTTTTCTGTTTTGGATAAAAGCTATTTTTAATAAAAATGTTTTTTATGCACATAATGGGTTATTGTTATTTTATAGTGAATTAATCAATATTAAAAACGTTTGGTTTTAGTTTCTAAATATTGGTGGCTACAACTCACGTAAACAAAATCTCTCTGCAGACTTCAATACATTTTAAAAATATTAAGGGGGGACCGGGCGCGGTGGCCCACGCCTATAATTCCTGCACTTTGGGAGGCCGAGGTGTGTGGATCACTTGAGGTCAGGAGTTCAAGACCAGCCTGACCAACATGGTGAAACCTTGTCTCATACTAAAAAAAATACGAAAAATTAGCCAGGCATGGTGGTGCATGCCTGTAATCCCGGCTACCTGGGAGACTGAGGCAGGAGAATCACTTGGACTCAGGAGGTGGAGGTTGCGGTGAGCTGAGTTCACGCCACTGCACTCCAGCCTGGGCACCAAGAGTTAAATTCCATCTCAAAAAATAAATAAATAAAATAAAAGTAAAAAATAAAAATATTAAGGGGTCTTGAGGCCAGACATTTTGCTGCAGGGTGATGTGACCGGGCTGTTTCACTGGAGGGGCTTGGTTGCCCGTGCTCACATGTCTTTTCTCTGGGCTATGTGGTGCGTTGCATTATTTGTCCATATGATTTTATTTTCTCCCTGCCTTTGCCGTGAATCTGGGAGAGGTGCACTTCCCTGCCGTTTGGAGCTGTGCTTGGCCACGTGACTTGCTTTGGCTTTTGGAATGTAGAGCTGAGCTTTTAAATGTTTTTGTGGGTGTCCTTTAGTGTGTCCTTTTGTCCTTTGTTATCCAGCGTAAGAACATGAGACAAGTAGCCACTGGCCCCAAATGGGGAGATTCATGAAGAAGACCTTAACCCAGCCTTCAGTCTGGAGGCTCCATGAGCCTAGATGAGCTAAGCTGAACCCCAGCCAACCTGCAGGCTCACAAGTATGAAAAATAAATGTTTGTGATCGTAAGCCAGTGAGAGTTGGGGCTATTACCCAGCCTTATCGTAATGGAAGCCTTATTCATACAGAGTTCCAGAGAGGACTTGTATGATCTCCTGCCTCAGGTGGGTGTGGGTGGGTGTGTAGGGATAAGGCTGGCTGTGGGCCTTTCTCACAGCTGAGTGGGAGAAGAGGATTTAAAGGGGTTGGGGGATGGCATCATCATGGAGCGTGTGGACTTTTCACCTAATCCTCTTGTGTTGTGTATAATCCTTCTACTCACACCTGTGCACGGTGACCCAGCTCTTAAGTCTCTTTGATTGGACATCTAGAGAAAGGGAACCTCCAGGGTTGATGAAAGTGCAGCTGATAAACTATGCTTAGTTTTATCACATGTGCTATTAAAAATCTGATGAAGGTGCAGGATCTGCAATTCCTTTTGGACCTGTGGACTCTCACAATCGCTACTACATTCCTTGCTATGGCTGGACGATAGTTTATTTTATGAACATACCGCATATTGTTTATCTATTCAACAATTGATGGACAAAGTGACCTTTAAAAATGGTAAATCAGATCATGGTAAATCATGTCACCCCCTTTCACAAAATCCTCCAGCATACCAGTAACAAAATTCTCATGGCCAGCCAGGCCTTGCAAAACTGGCTTCTGTCCACCTTTCTTACTTCCTTTATCACGTCTCCCCTCTTGGCTCATTGTATTACCAATCACACTGGTCTTTTGTTTGGTTCCTTGAAAATCCTAAGTTTAGTCCTACCTCAGAGCTTTTGCACTTGATTTTTCTTCTGACCAGGGTGCTCTACCTTCAAATAGCTGCTTCTCCTTCAAATAGCTGCTCCTTTCCTATCCTCCCTGTTATTGCCTCTGTGAGGCCTTTCTACATTCTCTACTCAAAGTATTCCACACACCCTTCAACATTTCCTTTCTAACCCCCATTATTGCCCACTATTGCCTAGTATTTCTACTTGTTCTCCTGTTCATGGCCTTTCTCTCTGTAATATAAGCTTCAAGAAGGCAGGTGCTAGCTGACACCTTTACTGCTCTATCCCTGGACATGGAGTAGGCCTGGCACGAAGTGAGTGCTAAGTCTGCATTCAATGAATGAATGAATTTAAGGTTATTTTTATATATTCCAATCCTGTAAAAAACTCTTGAATTACTCCTTTTATCATTTCCTGTGATAAGCAGAATAATGCCTCCTTCCAAGATGTCTATGCCATAATCCCCAGAACATATATGTTACTTTACATGGCACAGTGACTTTGCAGATGTGATAGAGATTACAGACACTGAAATTGGGAGATTATCCTGGATTATCTGGGAAGACCAAATCTAATCATATGTGTCCTTAAAATTAAAGATGCATTTCCAGCTGAGACTTGTCAGAAAGATTTGTTGCAACATAAGAAAGGTCAAAGAGATGTGATATTGCTGGTTTTGAAGATGAAGGAAGGGACCATGAGCCAAGGAATACGGGTGGCCTCTAGAAGCAGAAAAGTCAAGGGAACTGTTTCTCCCCTAGAACTTCCAGACGAAATGCAGCTACCTGCCCCTGGATTTTAGCCCAGTGAGACTTATGTTGTACTTCTGGTGTTCAGAGCTGTAAGTTAATAAACTGGTACTGTGTTAAGGAACAACAGTGTGGAAATTTGTAATGGCAGCAGTAAGAAACTAATCTGTGACCTTGCCTCTGTTTTCTCTTTTCTTTCCTTCTTAGATATTTGACTGAATTTAAGTCAGAATTTACTTGAATTTTCCCAGTGGTGACTAGTTTAAGCTTTCAGTCGGAATTTCAAGAGAGAGAGCTCTAGTTCAATTCTAGAAAAGTAAAGAAAATTTGATTTTGCCCATCTGACTTGTGGCCTGGCAAATACATATGCACCATGTATGGTTCTAGGATTCTTAGTATGTCATTGAAACTCTGCTTAGTTTATCAAATGTGCTATTAAGAATCTGATGAAGGTGCAGAGCCTGCGACACCTTTTGAACCTGTGAACTCTCGGAATTGATACCGTCATTGATCCTGATTTAAAAATCTATGCATGAGTTTAAGAAGCATGTAAACCACATAAGCTTTCCCTGCCATCGTAGGCTTTTGTATCTCATTGCTACCCTCTTGGTGACAGCCGCCTTCCCTCAGATGAGTGCCCTCCCTGGCTTCTGATGCATTTGTAGTGCCATCAGCTGCTTTAGACATCTGGTTCCAACTTTGAGAGCTCTTCCCTGATGGGTCCCAAAGTAGCAGGCACTTGGTCGCTTCCTCCACCTCACTCTCTGTCCCAGCAGAACAGCGAGACAACATTTATATCTTTCCCTGCGCTATTCACCCGGTCACACATTCAACAGCTATTTAACAAGGGGCACAGAGGTTCTAGGCATTGTTACCAGCATAGGAGGATCAGAAATGAAGAAGTCTGACCACAAAAGAATACAGAAGTCAACATGTAGCATGTCAGCTGAGCAAAAGTGTGATGGAGAAAAGAAGAAAGCAGAGTAAGGAGAACATGGACGGGACTCCTGGTTCAGATCGGTGGTTGGGGAAGACCTCATTGAGGAGGTAACATTTGAGCAGAAGCCTGAAGGAGGTGAGGGAGTGAGCCAGGAGGCTATCTGGAGGAAGGGCATTCTAGGAAGAAGGAGAAAGTGCAAAGGCCTTGATGCGGGATTCCACCTGGTGTGTTTGGGAACAGCAAAGGAAGCCAGTCCCTGAAGGGATGAGTGAGGGAAAGTCAAGAGAAGGTACGCACAGAGAGGTAAGAGGTGATCTGATGGGCACAGGCTTTGTGGGCCACAGCAAGGACTTGACTGGCTTTTCCTCTGAGACTGGAGCCCCTGGAGGATTAGAGCAAAGGAGAGGCCTGAGTCTTTGGAAGTGTTGCTCCAGTACTGTGCTGAGCATAAGTACTGCGGGAAGAGTGGAAGCAGGGAGACCCGTTAGGGAAGGGTTGTAGAGAGGATGACCACCTGGATCAGGATCATAGTGGTAGGACATGCTGGGATACTGTAAATATTTTTAAAAACTATTATGGAAAATTTAAAATATAAAAGCAAAGAGAATAGTAAAATGAAACTGAGTAACCATCACTCGGCTTCCACAATAATCAACTCAGGATCATCTTGTTTCTTTGCTACCCACCCTGCTTCTGTATTATTTTAAAGCAAATTCAAGACATCTAATGATTTCATCTGTAAATATGTTAATAAGTGTCTCTAAAAGAGGCCATCTCATTACCTCCATACCGTTATTGTACTAACAAGAAGCAACAAGAATTCCTCAAGATCTCCAAATACCTAGCCCATGTTTGAAAGTCAAGCCAATGGAACTTTCTGATACATTGGATCTGGGATTGAGAGAGAGGGGTCCAGGATGTCAAAAATTTAGGGCCTGACAACTGGAAAAATTGTTTTACATTTACTGAGATGAGAGAGACTAGGAAGAGCAGGTTTTGGGGCTGGGGGTGGATAAGAATTTGCGTTTAGGCATTTTGTGACTTGCAGTACAGGTCTGGCTGTGTAACAGGAATGACCAGTGGATTTAATCAGAATTTTCTCCCCCTCTCATACAACAATTCTGAGAATAAAGCTATGCAAGGATGGTTCAGTGGCTACTGTGCTGGGGACTCGATCTCCTATTTTGTTGCTCTTCTATCCTTAAAAGAGCTTCCATCGTGTCCTCTAGTGGAAGGTTGAGCTCCACCCCTACTTCTACAGGAAAGAGAGAAGGAAAAATGAAGGGGATATGTCTTTTCTTTAAAAGCAAGACCTGAATGTGACAGATCCCACTTCTTCTCATGTCCTATTGGCCAAAACTCACATGGCCACATGTAGCAAGGGAGTAAATACAGGCTCTAGCTAAGTAGCCATATTCATAGCTAAAACTCAGAGGGTCTATACTAATGGAAGAAGGGGAGATTGGATGCTTGGAAACAGCTACTAAAAGTTAAGTTTGAGAGGCTAATGGGCATTCACATAGAGCTGTTGAGTTCATCATGGGTCTGGAGGTGGGCTCCAGTTGGGGATGTTTATCAGAGAGTTACCAGCATAAAGATGGCATTTCAATCCAAGGGACTGATAATCCCCCCAAGAAGCATAGCCAGAGAAGAGAAGAGAACCAACACTGAGCCCTAGGCCCCTCTGGTATCTCAGGGTTGAGGACATGAGGACACATCAGTGCAGGAGACCATGGAAGAGTATCCACTGAGGTAAAAGGAGAACCAAGAGGGTGGCGTTTTGGAAGCTGAGTGATAATTTTGTGGAACTAAGTTGAATAAAACCCTCAGGTTTTAGTAGCCCAGGCAGGTGACTTATTTATGATCTCAAATTGAATTTTGAACCTTGCTATGTAGCCTATATATTAAGTATACTCTTCAAATTTGAAGAGTATCCACTTACCCATTTTCAAAAGACACTACAACCAATAAGAAATAAGGAAAATTTACCTTATTATTATAGATTATAAAACTTCACAATGCCTTATAGTTATTTATGTGTATTTTCTCCATTTGATCATGAATATACCTCTAATGCAGAGACTGTGTTTTATGTAATTGTGTATTTAATTATTATTTTTTTTCTTTTTCCAACTTTTCTTTCAGGTTCAGGGGTACATGTGCAGGTTTGTTACATGGCTATATTGCCTGATGCTGAGGTTTAGGGTACAAATGATCTCATCATCCCGGTGCTGAGCATGGTACCCAACAGTTTTTCACCCCTTCTCCCTCTCCCCTCTAATAGTCCCCAGTATCTATTGTTGCCATCTTTGTGTCCATGAGTACCCAGTGTTTAGCTCGTACTTATAGGTGAGAAAATGTGGTATTTGGTTTTCTTTTCCTTCATTAATTTACTTAGGATTACAGCCTCCAGCTTCATCCATATCGCTACAAAGGACATGATTTTTTTTTCATGGCTGCATAGTATTCCGTGGTATGTTTGTACCACATTTTCTTTATCCAGTCCACCACTGATGGCCACCTGGGTTGATTCCACATCTTTGCTCTTGTGAATAGTGCTGTGATGAACATGAGTGCATGTGTCTTTTTGGTAGAACAACTTGTTTTATTTTGCATATATACCTAGCAGTGGGATTTCTGGGTCCAATGGTAGTTCTATTTTAAGTTCTTTTATCTCCAAACTGCTTTCCATGGTGGTTAAGCTAAATTGCATTCCTACCAACAGTGGATAAGTGCTCCCTTTTCTCCACAGCCTCACCAACAAATATTGTTTTTGACTTTTCCATAATAGCCATTCTGACGGGTGTGATGTGATCTCATTGTGATTTTGATTTATCTTTCTTTGATGATTAGTGATGTGGAACATTTTTTCATGTGTTTGTTGACAGTTTGTATGTCTTCTTTTGAGAAGTGTCTGTTCATGTCTTTTGCCCATTTTTAAATGGGGTTATTTGTTTTTAGTTGTTCAATTGTTTAAATTCCTTATAGATTCTGGATATCAGTGCTTTGTTGGATGCATAATTTGCAAATATTTTTCCCATTCTGTAGGTTGTCAGTTTACTCTGTTGATAGTTTCTTTTGCTGTGCAGGAGTTCTTTAGTTTAATTAGGTCCTGCTTGTCAATTTTTGTTTTTGTTACAATTGCTATTGAGGACAAGCCATGAATTCTTTCCCAAGGCCAATGTCCGGAATGGTGTTTCCTAGTTTGTCTCCTAATATTGCTATGGTTTGTGGTCTTACATTTAACTATTTAATCCATCTTGAGTTAGTTTCTGCACATGGTGAAAATTTGCATCTGGTGAAAGGTTGTTTCATTCTTCTCCATATGGCTAGCCAGCTATCCCAGCACAATTTATTGAATAAAGAGGTTTTTTTCCCATTGCTTATTTTTATCAACTTTGTTGAAGATCAGATGGCTATAGGTGTGCAGCTTTATTTCTGGGTTCTCTATTCTGTTCCGTTGGTCTATATGTCTGTTTTTGTACCAGTACCATGCTGTTTTGATCACTGTAGCCTTACAGTATAGCTTAAAGTTGGGTAATGTGATGCCTCCAGCTTTGTTCTTTTTGCTTTGGATTGCTTTGGCTATTTGGGCTCCTTTTTTGGTTCCATATAAATTATAGAAAAGTTTTTTCTAAAATGATGTGAAAGATTACTTTGGTAGTTTGACAGGAATAGCATTGAATCTGTAGATTGCTTTGGGTTGTGTGATGATTTTAACAATATTGATTCTTCCGATCATGAACATAAAATGTTTTTCCATTTGTTTGTGTCATCTGTGATTTCTTTTGGCAGTGTTTTGTAGTCCTCCTTGTAGAGATCTTTGACTACCTTGGTTAGATGTATTTCTAGATATTTTATTTTATCTTTTTGTGGCTATTGTAAATGGGATTGTGTTCTTGATTTGGTTCTCAGCTTGAACATTATTGGTGTACAGAAATAGTACTGATTTTCGTACATTTATTTTGTATCCAGAAACTTTACTGAAGTCATTTATGAGTTTCAGGAACCTTTTGGTGAAGGCTTTAAGGTTTTTTAGTTATAGAATCATATCATCCATGAAGATAGATGGCTTGACTTCTTCTTTTTCCTGTTTGGATGCCTTTTATTTCTTTCTCTTGCCTGAATACTCTGGGTAAAACGTCCAGTACTGTGCTGAATAGGAGTGGTTGTATTTAATTCTTTATCTCCCTTACTATGATGCCTGGCATGTTACAGGTGCCCAATAAATATTTTTGATTAAAAAAGAAACATATTTTTGGGAATCCAGATTTGACCATAATTGTGTGTGTGGAGAAAATTGTCTCTTGATATGGAAACTTCCCTGCCTTTCTTCCCTGACTTTCTAAAATATCCTGTATTCAGAGAGCATTTTAGTCAGTCCAGGCTACTATAACATAAATACCAGAGACTGGGTGGATCACACAACATGCATTTATTTCTCACACTTCTAGAGGCTGAGAAGTCCAAAACCAAGTTGCCATGTGATTTGGTTCCTGGTGAGGGCTCTCTTTCTGGTTGCCAGATGCTATATCCTCATCTGGTGGGAAAAGAGATTATCTTTCTCTTGTCTTTTTAAAATAAGGGCACTAATTCCATGCATGAGGGCTCCACCCTCCTGACCTATCACCTCCCGAAGGACTCACCTCCAAATACTATCAACTGGGGATTAGGACTTAACAACATAGAAATTCTAGAGGGACACAACGTTCAGTTTGTAGCCAAGGAACTACAAATGGAGTCAGAGATGAAAAAGATGGGCTGTCCCCCAGGCTGAGCCTGGGAAATGGGAGGCAGAGTGGCTTTGGGGCAAAGTCAGAAAAATCAGTTTAGTCCTGAGAGGGACTAAATGGGTGAAGGTAATTAACTAAGTGCAGCTTTGGACTGGAGGGTTCAGAGAGAATTGGCTCCAAATATCCAGAAGCAGATCTCAAAAGAGGAATGAGAACTAAGAGCTCTCTTGGTTCCTGACAAATTTTCTGATTCGTGGCCTTTTGGTAAAACTCCCTTATTTTGAAAGTAGCCCGTGTGTTTGTTCTTTATAAACAGTCATTCCTTGGGGATGGTTGTAAATTAAAGATAAAGTTTTTTTTACTATTTATATTTTTCAAATATCCTGCAATTATCATAGCATTGCTTTTATTTTTATTTATTTGCATATTTACAGATACAGCCTGTTGCCCAGGCTGGAAGCTCACTATGGCTTCAAACTCATGGGGTCAAGTGATCCTTCCACTTCATCCTCCAAGTAGCTAGGACTACTGGTATGCATCACCACTCCTGGCTAAATTTTAATTTTTGTAGAGACATCATCATCATGTTGCCCAAACTGGTCTTTTATTGGTACACATCTATGAGGTTCAAGTATAATTTTTTTATATGCATAGTAATTTTTAATCCGAAAAAAATAGTATATTTGGGTCTAAACACCAGTTAAGGAGGTGAGGAGAGGCTGGTGGTCCTCTAAGGGCTGGGGTCCAGCTTGGAACTGGAGCCCAAAGAAGACAGCAGTTAGAGGGGGCAGACCCCACAAGGGTCCACCAAGGGCTGTGGAGTGGGGAGCAGAAGCAGAGATGGCCTGCAGGGCCTGAGTCAGGCCAGAGCCCCTTAGGAGCCCCTCAGAGCCTGTGGGTGGAGGGGAGCGCTATTTTGCCTTCCCCTCTCCTGAAGTCTTGGCAGCCCAGGTGAGGAGATGAGAGGTGCTGTCAGACTTGCTAAGTAAGGTTAGGGGGCCGCTGTGGCCTCCAGTGCTGAAGGATAGGCCAGATCCATCACCCCTGCTGGCCCAAGGCCCCACATTTTTCTGTGTGTGTGCACCCCAGACACTTCTCAGTTTCTCAGTGGAGAGCACCCTCCTTCTCCCCTCTGCCACTAGAAGCTGCAGGAGCTAAGAGATCACTGCTGGGCAGCCCCACCTGGAGTGTCTTATCTTTCGTCACCTTGGGGTGGTTGTGTTTGTTACCCTCCTTTCTTGATCTGATTGAAATGAATGGGCCAAGTAGCAAAATATCCATGATTGCCCTCCCAGGCTGGAGTCTCAGGACCTGTGCTTTGGAAAGCCTCTTCTCATCCCAGGAGCAGTGACTGTGACACTGACTCTACCCACACTCACTGCAGCGTCATGGTCCTGGGAATTTTTGCTGACTCTGTTGCCCTGAGATGCATGATATTCTGTAGGGTTTGCCTCATCTGTTCTCCACTGTCTTTCCTACTCTCACATCATAGCCCCAGCTAACACCTAACACCTCTAATTCTCTCTGCCCACACTGACCTTTCTCACTGCCTGGAAACACCCTCACCTGTGTGCTCCATGGGTGTCTTGAACTCTGTATGTTCAAAACTAACTTTTTTGTCTTCACCCCAAAGCCAGTGTGCCTCCTCATGTTCCCAAGCTAAGACACTTAGTGTCCCAAACTGAAAACTGTTGCCATTTGAAACTCCTTTTTGTCCCTCACCCCTCCCTCTCCTATCTAATCAATCACAAAGTCTAACCATTTCCACTCCAACAATAACCTTAAATCCACTTTATCTTACCCATTGCTACCATTCCTACCTTGGTTAAGGCACTATTACATTTGTCTCTAACCACCTCCTTGTTGGTCTCCCTGCCTCCCTTAGACTCCCCCATATATCCGCCCATAAACCCTTCCAGAGTGATTTTTTAAGCACCAGAGCTATCATGCCCCTGCCTAATGCCCTTGTCTCTTTTTCCCCACCAGCCTGACTCCCCCTCACTGTGCCCTGGGTTGCAGCCACACAGGGCTGCCACAGTTCCCTGGGCAGCCAAAACCTTCATGCTTTTTCCTTCATGTCCTTTCCCATTCTCTAGACTCAGCAGACACCACCTTTCTTGAGAAGTCTTCTGAGCTCCCTGAAGAACACTCAGTCCTTCCTCTTGCTTCCCACACCCCCGTTTTCTCTTTTACCTTGGTAATCATGGTGCCACGCTGAGATTGTTAATAAGCCTGACTGCCTTTGGATTGCAGGACAACTCAGGGGCAGGGCCCCTTGTCACATTTAGTTTTGCACCCTACCAAGTACCTGGTCCTTAGTAAATGCTCCTACCATATGGAAAGAGAGACAAAAAGAAGGACTCAGTGGAGATTTTCTACTCAACCTTGTTGTGCTGGATTTTTAATGGCTGCCTCCTCACCAGGCATCCCCACTTCATGTAACTATGGCTCCTGCTGTCTAGGGGGTACCCTCTCCTTCTGTCTGGGAATGCAATGCTCTGGGGGCAGCTCACGCTCAGGCCTAAGCAGAGCCAATCGGCACATCACATTCCTGTGGCTTCGGTGAATCACTCCCTCCCCCGTGCTTCACTTTTCATCTTTTATGAAGGTTCTCTTTCCTGCTAGACTTGAACCAGGGGAGATGTAAGTCTGGGGCTGCTGTCACCTTCTTGCCACTATGTGGAGCCTGCAAATGACAGTGATTCCTGGAGGGGAGCAGAGCTGAACAGGTACAGAGAAGGTGAGGCCTGGTTCCTGAGTGGTTTACCCCTGGACTTTTCAGGAAACAGAAATGTAATGGGTTGAAGAGTGACCTCTTTCAAAAAATTCATGTTCACCTGGAGCCTCAGAATATTATCTTATTTGGAAATAGTTTTGATTTTTTTTCCAGACATAATTAAGGTAAGGATCAAGATGAGATCACACTGGAAAAGATAGGCCCTAAATCCAGTGAGAGGATAGGAAGGCCATTATTCTGTCCTAATAAGAGACAGAGACAGGCACACAGAGACAGAGAAGAAGGCCATGTGTTGATGGAGGCAGAGACTGGAGCGATGCCCTCCCAAGCCAGGGAGTGCCTGGGTCTACCAGGTGCTGGAAGAGGCACTGAATGGATGCTTCTTGAGAGCCTTTGGAGGGAGCATGACCCTGCCGGCACCTTGATTTTGCACTTCTGGCCTCTGCAAGTGTAAGAGGGTAAATTTTTATGGCAGCCCTAGAACACTAATCCCAGAGCCAATAAAGATCCCTCCTCCCCTGACCTTTGTAAAAAATTTAAGCCATTTTGAGTTTTTTCCCCCCTTTGCAGGAATCCTCATTGGTAAACTGGTGGAGTCCAGAGCAATTGTGCTTGACAAATAAAACCCAATGATCTGGGTGATGAAAGCATAATAGCAAGACCAATCATGAGGAATCCTCAGGGCCCCCGATGAGGAGGGAGATGAAGCTCCAGCTCCGCTGTACCTCAAGTCTGACAAATAAATGTCCTGAGAATGGAGGAGGTCTGGAGGTAAACGTCTTGTCTCCAGGTCTAACATAAACTACTTTTTAATGAACTTGGGAAGAGTTGACAACCCTCCATGAGGGATGAGAGGCAGAGTAAGGTCCTGGGTTGTCACCCTTGTTAGTATTTGAGTTTCTACATAAAAAGAAATGCATGAGTTTGACTCCTCTGCATGCCATCCTGAGCACACATGGTATTTCTTGTCGAAGGGCTGGGATGGGGAACTTAGTGGTTCCTGTCTCCTAGACCACTACCATGCAACAGAAGCATAACATGAACCACAAAGATCATTTCAAGTGTTTTTGGCAGCCACATTAAAAGGTAAAATGAGGCTGGGTGCGGTGGCTCATGCCTGTAATCCCTGCACTTTGGGAGGCTGAGGCGGGTGGATCACCTGAGGTCAGGAGATTATGACCAGCCTGGCCAACATGGTAAAACCCCATCCCTACTAAAAATACACAAAATTAGCCAGGCATGGTGGAGGGCACTTGTAATCCCAGCTACTCAGGAGGCTGAGGCAGGAGAATCACTTGAACCCAGGAGGCGGAGGTTACAGTGAGCTAAGGTGGTGCCACTGTACTCCAGCCTGGGTGACAAGAGTGAAACTTCATCTCAAAATAAATTAATTAATTAATTTTTTTAAAAAAGGTAAAGTGAAACAGGTAAAATTAATTTTAGTAAATGTATATTTTATTTAACCTAATATGTCCAGCAGGTTATCATTTCAATGTGTAATCAATATAATAGTTATTAATAGAATACTTTTCATTGTTTTATGGACAGGGGTCTCTACCAGCAGAGCATGTCCATGTTCTGTGTGCCTTAGCATCAGCTTGTGGTTATCAGCGGAGGGATTTACAAGTTTTACTCAAGGCTCTCACACCCTCCAGTTCCTGCATCCAGTTTCCATGAGGCCTCTTTCATTTTAGATCTGCCTATCATCCACATTTCTCCATCAAGACTCAGCACCCCACCCTTTAAAAATAACATTTCAAATCATTCTTTCATGCAGCATGAGATTTTTGAGCTATGATTCACTTCAAATTTCTGCAGGGCTTAAGTGCTTTAATTTCCTTTAAAATAATGTTGGGAGAAAAGTCAAATAGCCCAGTGGAAAAATGTGCAAAGGATATTAACAAGCAGTTTACATACAAGGAGACACATTTGAGCATCATAAAACATGCTCAGACTCCCTAGCAGCTGGGAAAGTATAAATCAAGGCAACACTTTTTCCTACAAATAGGAGTTTGATACTGTTCAGTGTTGGTGAGGGTGTGGGGAAGTGGGTAAACCATGGGTGGGGGTGTTGTTTCCAACAATTTTCTAGAGAACAAATTTGACAGCATCTAGAAAGCTAAAAATGTGCACACCCTATGGCAGTTCTCCTTCCCATCTTCCTCAGAGAAGTTGTCTCACGTGCACACCAGGAAGCAAATGGGAGAATTTTGTAAACAGTATTGGTGGTAATAGAAAAAATTTGGAATTACCTAAATGTCCTTCAATAGAGGAACATATAAATACATCATGATAGACTCACATGAATAACTATGACATACCAATTAAAAAGAATGAGATAGATCTACATGTACTCATACAGCAAGAACCCTGAAGTTATACAGCTGAGGGTCAAAAAACAACTTGCAAAATAATACAAAGAATATGGTACTATTTGTATAAAAAGGTTACACTAAACAATACTAACATACTTTTATGGGTAATCATGCATATGTTTGTAATGACAGAGGGAAGCTTTGGGAAGGAGACACACTAAATTTATGACAGTGAATACTCATGGGGAGACATAAAGAAAAGTGGGGCTGGGCGCGGTGGCTCACGCCTGTAATCCCAGCACTTTGGGAGGCCGAGGCGGGTGGATCACAAGGTCAGGAGATCAAGACCATCCTGGCTAACATGGTGAAAACCCGTCTCTACTAAATAGACTAAAAACATTAGCTGAGCATGATGGCACTTGCCTGTAATCCCAGCTACTCAGGAGGCTGAAGCAGGAGAATCACTTGAACCCAGGAGGTGGAGGTTGCAGTGAGCCGAGATCGCGCCACTGTATTCCAGACTAGGCGACAGAGCTAGACTCTGTCGCAAAAAAAAAAAAAAAGAAAGAAAGAAAAGTGAGTTTAAGTGTGGTGGCCAGAGGAGACATCAGCTTTATGTGTAGTATAAAAATATTTCTGGGAATATTCACGTATTACTTGTCGACTTTAAAATTAATGGAAAACACGGGTGTGAGAGCACCTCCTCCCTGTTCCTGGCAATGAGAAGCAGAGGCAAATCTTTCTATTAATACTTTCTGGGCCATCTGATCTCATTTTATTTTCCCCTGAGTTTCTGAGCCTGTGAAGGGTTCTGGTGCTTCCTCAACTCATGGTATGATGTTGGAAGTTTGCTTCTGTTTTCTAGGCATCAGTTTCATCTGTAAAATAAGACATTTCTGCCAGATGATACCTTATATTTTGTGACTGCAAAGTATTGAGTCCAAATGACTAAATCAGATTGCTGTTTCTAGAGGAAAGCTAATCTAACAAAGACTCCAAATCAGATATGAATCACTGATTCCAATGGCCCCCCCTTTTTTTTTTTCAAAATGAGCTTGGCTGAATTTTATACAGCCATTGTTTCACCATTAAAGTATGTCACAGATAATGACACTCAAAATAAGAGAAAATGTAAGAGGCACAATGCTTCAGGAAAATGCTATCTGGTATCAAATGTCACATTGTTGATTCGTGACTGAATGCCAAAGTCCTGACTTTCCCAAGAGTACTGAGATGGCTTCTGGAACAGTAGACCATGAATCTAAATAGGAACAGTTAGAGAACATTGAAAGACCAGTCCATTTGAGTGCACTGCAGATTTGTTGTATAATAAATAATTTGTCTGGCTTCTGTCACCAGTTCCTGGGAGGGGGCCTCTAAAACACTGGAATTTCCCAAGTGATAGAAGTGTCTTTGTTTTTTGTGGTGGGTTCCTCAGACCACACCTGAGCTTATGTTAATGAGATAACTTAGAATGGAGACTGAGCATGACAGAAAGGCCAGCCATGTGATTAGAGAATGAGGGCCAAACCATATCAGCCCAACCTCTAGCCCAGCCTATAAGAAGGCATCTAGAGTTTGAGTCTAGAGTTTGAGTCTCATGGCCAATGATTTAATCGATCATGCTTACATAATGAAACTCCAGTAAAAACTCTGGACATGGCAGCTTGGGTGAGTTTCCTTGGCTGGCAGTACTCTGTGATTGTCACACACTGATCTAAAGAGTCCTGACTTCATGGGGAGAAGACATGGAAGCTTCATATTTGGGACCCTCCCAGAACTCTATGTCTCTCTCTCTATGGCTGATTCTGATTTGTATGCTTTATAATAAAACTGTAATCACAAAGTTAGTGCTTTCCTGAGTTCTGTCAATTATTTTAGTGAATTATCAAACCTGAAGGAATAATAAAAACCTCTTTCAATGTGTTGGAACTGGTTTGAGTTGGCCCAATCTTGTGCAACAATTTATTCATCCAGCTACTATTGGGTGCTTACAAGTCATATAAGATCTCTGCTCCCATGGAGCTTAAAGTCCACTAGTGGAGACTTTCCAAAGAGCAACAAAATAGCTAACACTTGCTGAGTGATTACATGTGATTCTAGGGGCTGTCCTAAGTGCTTCAGTGACTTATTTCACTGGGTCCTCATAACAATAACATGAGGTATAATTGTTAACACAATCAGCAAATGAGGAAATTAATTAAAGCCCAGAGGAATACATTGACTTCCCTAAGATGACATATCTGGTTGGTACTGAATATGGAATTTTCTCCACCTGGTTTGATACGAAAGTCTACACTCTCAAGTAAATAAACAAATGAGTATAGAATGTCTTGTTTCTGGTTTGATGGCTTTAGTGGCTTTCTTTTTTTTTTTTTTTTTTTTTTTTTTTTTTTGAGATGGAGTCTCGCTCTGTCGCCCAGGCTGGAGTGCAGTGGTGCGATCTCGGCTCACTGCAAGCTCCGTCTTCTGGGTTCCTGCCATTCTCCTGCCTCAGCCTCCCGAGTAGCTGGGATTATAGGCGCTGCCACCATGCCCAGCTAATTTTTTGTATTTTTAGTAGAGACGGGGTTTCACTGCGTTAGCCAGGATGGTCTCGACCTCCTGACCTCATGATCCTCCCGCCTTGGCCTCCCAAAGTGCTGGGATTACAGGTGTGAGCCACCACACCCGGCCTTTAGTGGCTTTCTAACAGGGGTCCTTGACTCTACTCTTGCCCACATAAGACTTTACTCAATGCAGAAGCCAGAGTGATTCTTTACAGTATAAATTAGGTCATGCCACTCTCCTCTGCTTAAAACTATGCAATAGCTTTCCAGGTATGCATCTCATTAAGAGTAAAAGCCAAAGTCCATGATCTACATTCCACTAGCTAGGATATAAGCTCTATGAAACCAGAGATCATTGTTTTATTCATGGATGATACATAGAGGGTGTTCAGTCATGTGGCTGAATAAATTCATGAATAAGCTCATTTTAACTACCCTTCTAGACATCCCAGATCAAGTATGAAGATGAGTATCTTGTTGGGAAGAAGTTTAATAGAGTGGTCAAGAGCATGGGTTTTGGTTGGTTGGGCTCAGTTCTGGCTCCCTTACTTCCTAGATGCATAATCTTGGCCAGAATCCCTAACTTTGAGAACTGTTTCTTTGTCTGTAACATGTGGATGATAATACTTAGCACTGACCTCATAGCTTTGTATCTAGGATGAAGTGAGAAACTGCATATGAGGTGCTTAGCCCAGAGAAATAACCCATCAATATTAGTGCCTACCCTTGGGACACAATAACTTTTGAGAACTTCTGGCACCAGATACCCAGAGTTGAGTCAAAGCTCACAAGTTAAGGCTCAGTTCTCCACAAAACTATTCTCACTTCAGACATCAGTCACAACTTCAGGGATCCCAAGGCCACCAGAACTTCTGAACAACTGGTTACAAATTTGGGGGTTCTTACTGCTCCGTCAATTCACTAGAGTGTTTGACAGAATGCAGGAAAGCAGTCTCTTTGTGCTTACAGTTTTATTATAAAGCAAACAAATCAGAATCAGCCATAAGGAGAAAGAAGATATCAAGTGAGTTCTGGGAGGTCCCAAACATGAAGCTTCTGTTTTTTCTCACTGTAGAGTCAGGACGCTTTAACATATCAGTGTGTGACAATACACAGAGTATTACCAGCCAAGGAAACTCACCCAAGCTGCAATGTCCAGAGATTTTATTGGAGCTTCATTATGTAAGCATGACTGATTGAATCATTGTCCATGAGACTCAAACTCTAAGCGCCCTCTATTAGGCTGGGCTAGAGGTTGGGCTGATATCACGTGGTTCAAGACTCCCGTTCCCTAATAACGTGGCTGGTTCTTCTGACATGCTCAGTCTCCATTCTAAGTCACCTCGTTAGCATATCAGGTGTGGTCTGAGAGATCCACCACAAAACAAAAACAGTCTTATCACTTGGGAAATTCCAAAGATTTAGAGGCCACCTCCCAGGAACTGGTGATAGAAGCCAGCCAAATTCTTTATTACACAGTAAAGACGAAGGAGCATGTTGAGAGTCATTGCCATTTTCATCTCAAATCTCCTCCCTGCTTTTATGAAACTGACCCTTCTCAGCTCATTATGTCTTGTTATCCCCAGCTCCCCACATGATAGACTGACAACCCTCCTCAGTCCTGCTATTTGATTGTCCCAACTGGAGAAAGCACAGGTTTGAATTTTCAGTGCCCAGGCCCCATACATGAGTTTATTTTCTGTCTGCAGAAATAATTGCAGCAGAATATTTGCAGAATATTGCAGAATAATTGCAGAATATTCTGCAACAGAATAATTGCAGAATATTCTGCAACAGAATAATTGCAGAATATTTTCTGTCTGCAGTCTTGTCTTTTTCATATGACCCCTTAACTGATGGTGTTCCCCAGGGCTCTTCATCAGGGACCCATCTTCTCACAAGGTCTTGTTCATACCCAAAGCTTCAATGTCCATCTTTCAGCCAACCACTCCCTTGTCTCTCTCTCTAGCCTGAAACTTTCACCTGTGCTGCAGATTCCCATAAGCAACCTCCCACAGGGCACCTGCTCCTGGCTCTCTACAAGCTCCTGTTGGTCAGCATGTCCCTGAAGAAGCTCATTTCTCCACCTGTCAAACAAATTTCTTCTCCATGATTCCTCTCTTCGTATTGTCTTAGTCTGGTTTTTTGTTGCTGTAGCAGAATATCACAGACTGGACATTTCATAAAAGAAGAGTTTTGTTTGCCTCATGTTTCTGGAGGCTGAGAAGACCAAGGTCCTGAGGCTGCATCTTGTAAGGACCTTCTTGATGTGTCATAACATGGCAGAAGGCATCATGTGGAGAGAGGGCAAGAGCATGCATATGTGATCAAGTTTCTCTTCCTGTTTTTTGTTTTTTTTTAAAAAAATACACCAGTCTCATCATGGAGCCCCCATCCTGATGACCTTATCTAATCCTAATTATCTCCGAAAGGCCCCATCTCCAATCAACATATAAATTTAGAGACTGAGTTTCTAACACATGAAATATGGGGGACACATTTAAACCAGAGCACTAACGGAACCTAACGGCCTGAGATTGAAACCTGAGCATCACAATCCTCCCCATAGCCCACCAGGACTTCAAGTCCTATAGCTTCTGTTGTCTACATATGTCTCTGCATGTGTCCTCTTCCTTCAACACTTCGTCCAGGTGTCAAGTTTTCTGTATCCCAAAGCCCTTCATCTTAACTCAACAAAGCCTCTTATACTGTATTATGACCTCCTACCTTCTTGACTGTCTCTCCTCCTTGGCAGACTTCTTTAGCACCTGTTATAATGTCCAGAACATACGACTTGCTCATCCTATGTGTGTTAAATGAATGAATGAATGCACAGATGAATGACTGCAGGGAGAAAAGGTGAGATTGGACAAGGAGTTGGGGATTCAATTCTAGAGGCAGTAGCCTTTGGACCAGACTTGTTGGACAGGGGTAGTTAGTGAAGGTATTAGATTGGTAGGGGAGGTGACATGATTTAAGGGATACTTCCCAAAGATCAGACAACAAGGGGACACAAAGTTAGATTACAGATACTTTCTGTAACCTTTCAAGGCTCAGCAGAGGCACTGGTGGTTATTTGGTAACAGTTTCCTTCAGTTGGTTCAAGGGCCCCATGGTCTGATTCCAGGGCAGTACTAGAACATGTGAGAAGAAACACTGCAAAGACTTGTCAGGTATGGAGAGAGGGGATCAAGCAGGATTATCATGGCAAATAAACCTCTCCCTGGAGCCTGGGGAGATGATGAGCTCAACAATGGCATGAGTGCCTTTTGAAAACCCCTCAAAAATAGCTGGGATCTTTGGGGTTTAGCTTTCTCAACAACAATGAAAAAATGTCATAATTGCCCATTTTAAAAAGCTTCATCCTTCTTTCAACAGGATAAAATGATCCTGGTAATTTGGAGCTCAGAGAAGAAGGCTCATTATGTCTTGTTATCCCCAGCTCCCCAGCTCCCCACATGAAAGACTGACAATGCACTTCCCCGCCTCCTGTTTTCAGGCTCTCCCTGTTAAATCTTGTAGCAATTAGCAGGCATTTCACGGCCCATTTCTGTCAAATAATGTGACTTGGCAAAAACCAGTACCCTTGTAACCATTTGAGGACTGCAAATCATTTTCTGTGTTCCAGATGAAGGGAGATTTTGAAATTTGTGGTGGATGAGTTGCTGGAAACCAAATACAACCTCCCTGAATCCTGATCTCCTCTTAAGCTTAGACTTGGGGTTAGAGAATAGCGTGGACACATCTGTCCCCAAGTGTCCTGACTCCCCAAGTCATTTGTTCCTCAGTTCCTCCTTGTGGAAACTCTATTTTCTTGGTTCTACAGCACCTTACATCTTGGCTGGCTGTTCCTTCGTGTCCTGTGTAAGTGCCTGCTCCCTTGTTGACCTGCTCTGTCCTGCCCAGCTCTCATCTTGGTTTTCTTGGAGGCGTCTTACACAATCTTAGCTTGTATTTATGTTCTGACAACTCCCAAGTCTGTATGAACAACCTCACCTCTTTCCTGCATTCTGGACCACACATCTAGTAACTTGCCTGATCTACCCTCTCGAGCATCTCTTTAGTTTCTCCAACTCAGCACGTGCTGGGGTGGCCCCTTCTGCTGTTCTTTTGACTGTTAGTTGGACTAGAAAAAATATGGATTATTATTTCAGATAGCCTCTCCAATGCATCTTCACAAAATCAAGTCTGATAGCATTCCCTTATTCCATATCCTTCAATGACTCTGCAAAGATATTCATATTAAGGTTAAATTTCTTACAAAACTCAAGGATCCCCTTACCACCCGTCTTGGCTCTGTCCATAGCCCAGAGGTTAAAACCCTGGCTCTGCTGCCAGTGAGAATTTAATTCAAATGTTGGCTTCACCACAAAAAAAGCCATATGTCCCTGGGAAGGTTATTTAACCCCGACAGTCTTGAAGCTTCTAGCTTATGAAATGAGAGATCATAATTGTACCCTCTTATAGTAGGGGAGGTTATATCCACAATAGTACCCACAATAGGAGGGTCATGAGGATTAAATAGCCCAATCCACATGGTATCCTGCCTGGCAAATATACTCAAGAAGTACTACTTCTAAGTAATGTCAGCTTACCGACTGCCTTAGGGTATTACTTACCTTGTTCCCTCCTCCCTGCCTCACCAGTTCTGATTTAGAAGCCCTACTTCTACTGTGCAGTGATCAGGGTCTCATCCCAAGGCAGGACCTCACATCTATATGAGTTTACAGTTTGTCTGTCTCTTGCCTGGTACTATTAGAGCCTTAAGACCAGAAACTGGGTTTTTACCAAAGCTTGTTTCTCTAATATTGTTTGGCTCTGTGTCCCCACCTAACTCTCACCTTGAATTACAATAATCCCCATGTATCAAGGGCAGGACAAGGCAGAGGTAATTTAACCATGGGGATGGTTTCCACCATGTTGTTCTTGTGATAGTGAGTTAGTTCCCATTAGATCTGATGGTTTTATAAGGAGCTTCCCCCTTCACTTAGCACTCATTCTCTCTTCTTCTGACCTGTGAAGAGATGGCCTTCCACCGTGACTGTAAGTTTCACGAGGCCTCCACAGCCATGCAGAACTGTGAGTCAATTAAATCTCTTTTCTTTTATTTGAGATGGAGTTTTGCTCTTGTTTTCCAGGCTGGAGTGCAATGCACAATCTCAGCTCACTGCAACCTCCACCTCCCGTGTTCAAGTGATTCTCCTTTCTCAGACTCCTGAGTAGCTGGGATTACAGGTGCCCACCATCACACCTGGCTAATTTTTTTTTTTTTTTTTTTTGGTATTTTTAGTAGATATGAGGTTTTGCCATGTTGGCCAGGCTGCTCTTGAATGCCTGGTCTCAAGTGATCCGCCCATCTTAGCCTCCCAAAGTGCTAGGATTACAGGTGTGAGCCACCATGCCCAGCCTAAACCTCTTTTCTTTATAAATTACCCAGTCTTGGGTATTTCTTGAAAGCAGTATGAGAACGAAATAATATAGCAAATTGGTACCACAGAGAGTAGGGTGGTACTATAAAGATACCCAAAAATGTGGAAATGACTTTGGAACTGGGTAACAGGCAGAGGTTGGAACAGTTTGGAGGATTCAGAACAAGACAGGAAGATGTGGGAGAAAACTCATTTTATCAGGAGAAAGTCAACCCAGCTACAGAAATTTGCATAAGTAAAAGGAGCCAAATATTAATTGCCAAGACAATGGGGAAAATGTCTCCAGAGCATGTCAAAAGTCTTCATGGCAGCCCCTCTCATCACAAGCCTGGAGGTCTAGGGAGAAAAAAAACATTTTTGTGGGCAGGGCCCAGGGTCTTGCTACTTTGTGGTCTCAGGACTTGGTGCCCTGCGTCCCAACCATGGCTAAAAGAGGCCAACATAGAACTCAGGCTGTTGCCTCAGAAGGGACAAGCCACAAGATTGGCAGCTTACACATGGTGTTGGGCCTGTGGGTGCACAGAAGTCAAAAATTAAGCTTTGGGAACGTTCACCTAGATTTCAGAGGATGTATGGAAACATCTGGATGTCCAGGCAGAAGTCTGCTGCAGGGGTTGAGCTCTCACAGAGAACCTGGGTTAGGGCAATGCAGAAGGGAAATGTGAGGTTGGAGCCCCCATGCAGAGTCCCCACTGGGGAACTGCATAGTGGAGCTGTGAGAAGAGGACCACAACCCTCCAGACTCCAGAATGGCAGATCCACTGAAAGCTTGCACCATGTGCCTGGAAAAGCCACAGATACTCAATGCCGGACCATGAAAGCAGCTGGGAGGGGTCTGTAGCCTACAAAGCCACAGGGGTGGAGCTGCTGAAGGCCTTGGGAACCTACCTTTTGCATGACTGTGATCTGGATGCGAGATATGGAGTCAAAGGAGATCATTTTGGAACTTGAAGGTTTAATGATGGTCCTGCTAGATTTCAGACTTGCATGGGGTCTGTACCTCCTTTGTTTTGGCCAATTTCTGCTATTTAGATGGTGTAGTTACCCAATGCCTATACTCCCATTGTATCTAGGAAGTAACTAACTTGCTTTTGATTTTACAGGCTCATAGGCAGAAGGGATTTGCCTTGTCTCAGGTGAAACTTTAAACTTGGACTTTTGGGTTAATGTTGGAGTGAGTTAAGACTTTGGGGGACTACTGGAAGGGTATGATTGTGTTTTGAAATGTGAGGACATGAGATTTTGGAGAGGCCAGGGGTGGAATCATATGGTTTGGCTCTGTGTCCCTACCCAAATCTCACCTTGAATTGTAATAATCCCCATGTGTCAAGGGCGGGACCAAGTGGAGGCAACTGAATCATGGGAGGTGGTTTCTGCCATGCCATTCTCATGATAGTGAATTAGTTCTCATGAGATCTGATGGTTTTATAAGAGGTTTCCCCCTTTGCTTGGCACTCATTCTCTCTCCTTCTGCCTTGTGAAGAGGTGCCTTCCACCATGATTGTAAGTTTCCTGAGACCTCCTCAGCCATGTGGAACTGTGAGTCAATTAAACCTCTCTTCTTTATAAATTACGCAGTCTCAGGAATTTCTGCAAAGCAGCGTGAAAAAGAAATGAATCAGCATACCTAGTGCCTGACACAATCCATGGAATTTTACAAATGTAAAACAGATATGTATTGAAAAAGTGAATGGATGGATGGATAAATGGGAGGATGGATGATAGCTACATAAGTGGGTGGTTGTGAGGAATTGATGGAACAAGTACTGTATGTGGAATTGTCTATACCAGTGCTGTGCCTGGCCAGGCTCAGTATATGTTGTTTCCCTTCCCTTTCCCTTAACAATCATCCTAGAATGCTTGGTAAGAACAATCTAGCAAGGCAGCTGGGGTTGAGTAATTTTGCCATCATTTTTCTCATTGTGCAACCTTGAGAGTGTTGTTTAACCTCCTTGCCCCTCTGTTTTCTTGTGGATGAATCAACCACCTATAGAAAGAGCTGAGAAATCTTTGGAATATGGTGGCCCTTAAATAAGATGAACAGAGGGCCTCATGCCACTGGAGAATGTTGGGGGAAGGGTCTTTAGCAGTGTGACCATCTGACAGAAGTATGGAGCAACATTTGGGGAATGACAGCTTGGTGAAAATCACTGGCACCATCCAAAGAGGACTGTGGGGTCTGGTTGAGAAATCATTAACTGTAAAGGCAGTGAGACAGTGTCATCATTTTATGAGACATGCCAGGAACCAGCTGCAAAATAGGAAGGAAAGACAGACTTCTGAATTCCAGCCAATTTTGGGTAATCAGAGATTGGTGTGGCCGATTGGCCACTAGAGAGCACCACTAGCACCAAAATGTTGCAAGAAGAGTGGGCATAGGGTGGGTGAAGACCCCTTAGAGGAAGGAAGAATGTTTGCCAGCAAATTTTCTTGCAGGAATTTAGCATTCTATGAGGCCATCTGTATGATTTGACAGAGCAGAAACAGCATCCAAATATGTTTGTGGAAATGAATTGAAGTGAATCAGAACAAAATTCACACACATCTTTCTGATAGCTTCCTTGCACCATGTTCCTATGTGTTCCAGTGTGTTCCTTTGCATTCTAAATGTGGAACGTTACACAAAAGTTTTAGTATATTTTCATAGTTTACATTTGACAAATTGAAATTTTTAATACACATACATTCTAAGGCTCTATGTGTAAACTCCTCAGGTGGTAATTGCAAAAGTCTAAATTTGAAATCTCAACGGGCCAAATAGCATGCACGTCTGCCTTTCCCACTGGTGGCTCTGAATATTGGGGATGCTTTCATCCAAATAAATTATTTCATTGCAAAAAAAAAAAAAGGGAAAGGAGATAAAAAAACATGAGGGAAGAAAGGAAGAGGAGAAAGAAAGAAGAGAAGAGGAAGAAACCAAGGAAGAAAGGAAGACAAGCTTAAAATGTCCCTGGTCTAGATTACTCTTTAATAAGTTGAAATTCTCAAACTCATGGTTTCTTCCGAAAGGAAACAGGCAGGATTTGGTTTGGTTTTGCCAGTATCACTCTTAAACAAGAGGCAGCTCTTTGAAAAATCAAACTGTCATTAATTTCTTGAATCCTGCTCTGAAACTCTATTTTTCAAGCATCAGTCATTCAATCATTTTAGCTCCTCTGCAGAAGAACCCTGAAATCTCAGTGTCTTGGCACAATCAAAGTTTATTCTTGAATCATATAAAGTTTAATTGCTATTGGGGTAGAAAGGGAGAGTCTCTGTTCACATGCTCGCTCAGACTTAGGCAAACAAATATGCTGCTATTTTCCAAAGGGTCTCCAGGGCTGCTCTGGGTATAGCCATTTGATGAGATCCTGGGGGTCAAATGGGGGTATTCATGAGTCCCACGGACCAAATGTTGGTGTCCCCCAAAATTCATATGTTGGAACCCAATACCCAGTGAGACAGTATTCAGAGTTGGTGTTTTTGGGAAGCAATTAAGCCATGGGGGCTCCATCCTCATGAATGGGATTAGTGTCCCTCTAAGCCAAGCACCCTTGCTACTTCTGCCATGTGAGGATGCAGCAACAAGGTGCCAGCTATGAAGCCCTCGCCAGACACTAAATCTGCCAGTGCCTTGATCTTGGGCTGCCCAGCCTCCAGAACTGTGAGAATATATTTCTGTGTTTATAAATTATCTAGTCTGTGGTATTTTGCTATAGCAGCTTGAAGGAACTAAGAGAATGGGCCAGGTTAGGAAGTGATGTATGTCACCCGTGTCCTTATTCTATGCACATAGCTCCTTCTATCTGCGAAGAGGTGGGGAAATGTAGTCCCTGGCTGGGAAGTTGCCTCCCAGCAACAATTCTATATTGGAAGAAGGGAGAACAAATTATTGGCCATCTAGCCCTCTCCATCATATCACTTCTTAGTTCTTACCATGACTGGGAACCATCTGGACAATTATGCACTTAAAATATTTCTTTAAATTGACTCATTTTTTTTTTCTTTAAAAATGTATTTGAAGGGTCAGGTGCAGTGGTTCATGCCTGTAATCCCAGCACTTTGGGAGGTCCAGATGGGTGGATCACCTGAGGTCAAGAGTTCAAGACCAGCTTGGCCAACATGGCTGAACCCCATCTGTACTAAAAATACAAAAATTAGCTGGGGGTACTGGTGGGTGCCTGTAATCCCAGCTACTCAGGAGGCTGAGGCAGGAGAATCGCTTGAACCCTGGAAGCAGAGGTTGCAGTGAGCCAAGATCATGCCATTGCACCCCACCCTAGGTGACAAGAGCGAAACTCCAGCTCAAAAAAACGTATTTAAAAATATGGATTTACTTCTCTAAATGGAAAGAAGCTGCATCACCGGCCACAAGTTAAATGTAGCAGAGAAAAACAACAGCATAAAAACAAAACAAGACGATTAAATTCAAGCCAGACACTGTTACCCAGAACAAGTGCTGAGCTTGAGGCCTGCTCTGTGTTAAAAAGGGAGGCAAGGCATGGGGCCAAACTGGCTTCTAACCCGGACAGCATCATCACGATCAGGAGAAGGACAAAGGGCAAGCCTTACCTCCTGAACCAAGTCAGTGTCTCTAAAAAGACTACCTCTGCCCGTAGTGGTTGTGTGCCACTTGCTCCCCCGACACTTTCGGAAGCTTCTCTGCAGGAAGAAGAGGGGGTACTCCTTGTAAGAGCAAAACAGCAGTGGCTTTGGGTTCTAATGTGTACATTTCTTATACGAACGCTTGTAAATTACTTTCTCAGTCTCAGCGAGGAGGGAACAGCTAAGTTACTGAAGGAGGCAAACATTGGCATAGTGCTTCGCAAACCACTTGGTTGGGAGCATATTGTTAGCTAAAAGTGTTTGCATAAAATGCCCTACGGCTATCCTTCAAACCCAAGACTTTAAAGAATTGTTCATTACAAGTGCTACGGACTGAATGCGTGTCCCTCAAAATCTATATGTTGAAACCTAACCCCCAATGTGATGGGATAGGAGGTGGGGCCTTTGGGAAGTGATCAGGACATGAGGGAGGAGCCCTCATGACTGGCATTACAGCCCTTATCAAAGAGGCCCCAGAGAGCTTCAGTTTCTTCCACCATGTGAGGACACAGTGGCAAGACCCCATGAAGCAGAAAGCAGGTCCTCACCAGACATTGAATCTGCCTGCACCTTGATTTTGGAATTCCCAGCTGCTAGAACTGGGAGAAATAAATTTCTGTTGTTTGCAAGTACCCAGTTTATGGTATTTTGGTATCACAGCCCAAATGGACTAAAACAATGAGGGAGGCCAGAGCAAGGAAACTAATGTTAACCAGAAAGACTTCAGAACAAGGTCCTCCAGAATAGCTAGGTATTCCCCAGGGGCAGGAATCCCAGGCGAGGTGGCAGTCATGCGGAGACCCAGAGCTGGAAGAAGGGTGGAGAGGTGGAAACTTGGAGTTAGGGCAAGATGGGAAGAGAGATGAAGTCAAACAAAGGAACAGGACCCAGATCCCACAGAGCCTTCACTGCTGATCCAAGGAGCCTGGACTCTATGCACAGGCAGTGGGAGATGCAGAAGCATGACAGGATGAGATCTACATTTTGGACAGATTTGATTACTTTGACAGAAGTCTGCAAGAGGGGATACAAAGGTGACATGGCACTATAGGGAGGACTGGCTGAGGAGGGATAAGCCTGGAGAACCAGGCAAGGTGCCATGTGGCAGACTGAGGAGCAGTCAGGCCTGGGAGGATGGGGGGTCAGGAGGTGTATGTAGCAGCCGCCCAGGGGAAGATGATGGTCTGGGACTGTCAGTGGCAGTGGGTTGGAGACTGGAGGATGCTCTGGGTGTATTGGATAGGACTTGGGGAACTTGGGTGAATTTTGCACCCTTGACCTTGACAATGTCAGAATCCATTCATCCCCCAAATATTTATTAGCACTGGGAATATGGCCCTCGGAATAGGGCTGAGAGGCAAGTGGGGCACCTAGGGCACACAGTTTTGGGAGGTGCTCCGTCTCTGGGCTGTGTGATCGAGAATCGGAGGTGGAGAGTGAGCGCCTCCTTAAATGTTGTGCTCAAGGCACCTTTCTTGCCTCATTCTGACAAGAGCAACAGGCTACTCTCACGGAGTTTATGATCTAATCGAATTTACAGACAACATGCAAATAACTCATGAAAGTTATTTTACATCATGGTAAGAAACACGAGGAAGACACCAAGGTGTGGCGTATGTCTGTGGGGCAGTGGCCAGGTGGGGCAGGCCCTAGACCTTGCTAGGGGCCTGGGATGCATCCTCATCGCGATAGGAGCTGCCGGAGGGCAAGAACGCTGAAACTGTCCTCACAGGACTCACGAGAATTATATGCCAGGCTCTGGTAAGAAATACATTTATAATTAAGTGGTAATCAGACTGGCCTTTGGCCTACTTCCTTGTAACCGAAAGTCACACAGCACCAGGTACTGACCGTTTGCACCCCTATTGTTCCTGTAGATAGGATTTCTGATGTTAGAATCATAAGGCTTTTTTTTTTTTTTTTTTTTTTAAGAATTGCTTAAGATGCTCTTCAAACTCTAAATTGCAGTGGAAGAGCTAATGCCAACCAATTTAAAGACCCCCGCAGAGGAACCAAATCGGCGCAAGAAGGCAGTTTCTTTAGCTCCCTGTAGCATGAATTCACCTGGCACTCTTCAACTAATCAAAGATCCCCACACCTCAGCCCACTCCGAACCCCTTAAAATTCCTACCCGCAGACCCCTTGGGAGACAGATTTGAGGTTTCCTCCTAACTCCTTGTTTGGCTGCCCTGTGATTTTTTAACCTCTGTCTCTGATGCAACCTCTGTGTCTCATTATATTGACTTGCTGTGCATTGGGCAACAAATCCGTGATGGTTACAACACAACACAATTTGGCCCCCATATTTGTACAGCATTTGGCTACACGAGGAGAAGGGACTGAAGGGGGAAAACTGGGAAGCCTGGAGGCCACAGGGAGGTCATGGGCATCGTCCATGCAAGAGAGGGTGATGGCTTGGACGGGGTGTTGGCCATGGGAATGGGAGGAAGAGGATAAATTTGGAGACTGTTTCTGAGACAGAGCAGCTGGGACCTGCTGTTGGAGTGGAGACATGGAGGAAAAAAGGACAAAAGAGGATGTAAAGGCACCTGAAAGAACAATTTCAGTGTCTCTAGCTCAGAACTCGCATTTAACAACATACTTTTCTAACGTTTTCTGGTTCTGCCCCTGTTTTGCCATCTGCCTTCTGGTTGATGAAGCTGGTGTGAGGCCTTCAGTTGCTGTCCACAGTGGTTTCTCTTGTCAGAGTCATCTTAGGTTAGGATGGCCAAGGGAGTCAAGGATGAGGAGATACAGGGCGTTCCTGAAGCTTCATGGGGATGATAACATCTTTTTAAGCCCTTCATTAATGAGAAATGTCCTTCCATGGTGGGGAGAGAGCTTTGTGTTTGTGTGAAAGTCCATTAAATTTCATTATTTAGTTGGGAAGATCCTGTTGGGAGCTGGGGAGGGGAAGAGTCCATTTTGCCTGAGGGCTGGGGCCCTCTGAAGGGTGAAAGAAAAAAGTCCAAGTAAAAGGAAATAATTTCCTTCAAACAGCAGGTAGACCTGGCAGGAAACGTTAGCCCTGAGTGGAAGAGATAGAGATTCTAGGAAGAAAGGGGCATTGTGTAGCTATAAGAGACACAGCTTCCACCCTTGCTTCTTCACTTGAGGGCAGCTGCTTGCATCTGTGGGTCTGGCTTTTCTGCAGCAGCCTGGCCAAGGATTCTTGGGACTGGGGCTGGGTGGGGGTGGGAGCCTTGCCTCCCCGACCTCTGCTAGGATAAGTAAACAAGCAGGCAAGGACAAAGGCCAAGGGCATTAAATCCCAATTATTCACTAGCCCTAAATACTTCCTGTGAGAACAATTTGTCATTGACATACTTAATTAGACTCTTGACCAATATTTTCCAGATGTGGGGATTCTTGCTAAAAAAAAAAAAAACACTCAAGCACAGATGTTTTCCATATTTAATAGGACAGCTGAGGCAAGCCGTTGGGGAAGGAAAAGAGTAGGAGAGCTACAGGTTCTGCTATCAGAGCTTAGTGGATCAGGAAAGAGGATCTATTGGCCTTGGGGTCTTTCAAAACAAATAAATGCTGGCAAAGACAGAGGTCAGCAGGGGCTGTCTGCTGTGGCCACGGCCCTGGGCTTCCACATCCTCCGAACTTCGAGCAGCCCTGACATTGGAAAACTCTGGGTCCATTTTACATAGGTGGGTGACTGAGGAGGAAAACTCTGAGAGACCGTGAGTTTGAGAGTCACGATTGGAACCTAAGTCCCTAAGTCCTTGAGTTAAAGAAGCAAGTCAGTCATGTTGAGCAGGATACCAAGGAGCAGGATACCTATTTCCTTTGGAAAACAGGGCTTCAACAGTTACATATTCTTCTGCACCGCTCATCCAGGGCCAGTCCTGGGAGGAGGCAAGCAAGAGACCCCTGAAAGCAACCTTTAAGGGGGTGCTTAGTCGCAGGTGTCCACCCCTGCACTTGTGTGTCTCTGAGAGCCAGCACTTCCTTAAATTTTGCATCCTGGGTTCCTCATTTGTCTCATCCTAGTCCTGTCCCTGAATTTCCATCATTGTCCCAATCTTGTCTTCCTTGACGTCTCACTTAGATTTATCCGGTTGCCTCCTAACTGGTCTCCTGCCCTGTCTTTCCTCCTCCTCTATCTACCCTCCACTGTGACAGAGATCTTCCTACAGCCTGAACTCCCTCCCTGCACTCCCAGGTACAAAATCCTCCCAGAACTCCCTATGGCCCTTGGGACTAGGTCATACTTCTTAGCAGGACATTTAAGGCCTTGCATCCTCAGCCCTGCTGGGCTACCTGTGAGCCTCCTGCCTTCTCTGCCTCCACCCCACAGTCTTACTCACACCCTGCAACTGGCCACAGGACTGTTTGTGCTTTCCCTAGTACATGTGGCTGCTATCCTGGCCTCTGTCTCTATAACCCAGGTGATTCTGTGGCTGAGAACTCCCTGCCTCCTCTCTTCCCACTCTGCCCCCACTGCGGCTCCTTAACTAGGAGAGCCTCTGTCTTCAAGCCACAACCTTTTCTGGCCAACCCTGCTCCCTGTAGACTCTCTCCTCCTGCTTTGTGTCTCCACTGTGCTCCACGCATGGGCCTCTTGTGGCAGCCAGAATGCCTGACTTGTTCACCAGGCTGTCGCCACGGGGCAGTCCCTCCCACGAGGACTGCCACGTCCCCCTTCTTATTCCTCCCTGCTCCTCTGTGGAACAGACTGAGCCAGGCAGTGGCCACTTGTTTGCTGACTGAATTAATGAGGTGGTTGGGGTGGACACTCACCACACTCCATAGATGAAGAAATAGGCCGGTCTAGCAGAGATCACAAACTCAAGTACCCCATAGGAACAGGTGGGAGCTGTACCTGAGCGAGGCACTGGGATTGCTCACCATGCATCGGGGCTGCTGGTCCTCTGCTGGGGCCCACGGCTGTCCTGTGCAAAGTGTCACTTGTTGTGGCTGCATCCATCATCTGGATGAGTTATAAAAGGCAAGACAGGAAGATTATATTTGACAACAAGTTGAAATGATTTAAAACACTCTGCATGCAGCCCAAAGCAAATCCACCTGTGTGCGAGTCAGTTTCCACCTTGGGGCTGCTGGTGTGCGACCTCTGAGAGGTTGGGTGATTGTTTCATGCATCTCAAAGCCAGGCCTTCCTCGGACTCTCTGCCCAGCACTCTCTGCACCTTCCTCTCCTCACAGCTCCCATGGCAGGAAGAAACAGGTGGCATTTGAGCAAGGGGCAACAGTCAGGGACCTGCATCCCTCCTGCCCTCCCAGTTGCTCACGCCTCTTCCCCTCCCTTGGTCACGGGGCTGCTGCCTCCTTTATATTGTGACTCCTGTGGCATTTGGAGATGGAACTTGATAAAGCTCAGAAGGAAACTGGGATGCAAAGAGAAGAAGGTAATCATGGGGTCACATTTTCCTGTGCTTGTGAAATGACCTGCTTTGACCTAAGATAGTTTCTATCTCTTTTATACCTTCTATTCCTTTAAAATTCTCGAATTGTCACAATCCTACCTTGGACATGTGGCTAAAAGGGATAACCTTGCCCAACACAGCGATCTGGTAAACAATCACTTGTCCTCTTTTTTTTGGCAGAACCCCACCAGAGAGAGAGAGAGAGTGTGTGTGTGTGTGTGTGTGTGTTTAAAGAACAATCTTCATTTGATTATTTGATTTGTTGAAAAGAACAAAGAAACACCAGGCCTGGGATCAGGAAACCTGGGTTCTAATCACAACAGTAGTCCCTTGCATGCTTTCAGATCTTGAACAAGTCTCCTCATTAGTAAAATCAGTGTGCGATAGAGTTTTACAGGTGATTCTGAGGGTAGCAGAGTCCTGTGTGGAAAAGCACATAATACACAGACTGCGATACGGAGCAGGTGCTCAGTTAAGGACTTGTTGAATATGAATTAAGGAACAGCAAAACTGGAAGGAATACTAGATATTGACTATAACAGTGGTCGATAATCTATAACCGATGGGCCAAATCTGGCTTCATGCTTGTTTTTGTAAATGACGTTTTATTTTACAAACTCATTTACATATCATCTATGGCTATTTTTGTGCCACAACAGCAGAGTGCAGTAGTTGTGACAAAGACTGCATGGCTTGCAAAGGCTGAAATATTTATTGTCTAGCCCTATACAGAAAAAAGTTCACCAACCTCTAATCTAAATTCCATTCAGAGTGTGTCCATGGAGCAACAGTGTCAGCCTCATCAGAGAGCTCATTAGATGTGCAGAACTTCAGGCCCCCATCCAGACCCACAAAATCAGAATCTGTATTTTAATTAGATCACCATCTGAGTCATATGCACATCAAAGTTTGAGAAGCACAGTTCTGGGTCTAGAGATGCATTCATTTTCTACATACTGCTGTTGCCCAGCAAGATGGAGTGATTTGACTAGGACAGAACCAAGACTAAGAACTGGTCTCCTAATTTTCATCCCTTTCCTACATCTGCTGTGCCAAGTTTTGTCTCCTCTTTTCCTCTCTGGAGCCTCCTGTTTTCCATCTCCTTCTCGACCATCTGTGTGGTACCCAATGTGTAAAGCATGCTTGGTCAGCATCCATTGTTGGACTTGCTGATGAGAGCAGCTCAGGTTCTTTGAGAGGAGACCCTGTGCTTTCAGCTGCACTACAGTTTTCCCAGATAAGGAGATTGAGGCACAAAGAAGTTATGGCACTTACTCAAGGTCACAGGGTCGGGATTTGAACACAGCTGTCTGACCCAGGAGCTTGGAGGGCCTGTCATTGCACTTCCACAAGCTTGTTCTCTCTCTCTCTCTCTCTCTCTCTCTCTCTCTCTCTCTCTCTCTCGCATGGTGAGCCCTCAGCTTATCCCTGCACTTCCACATGGTGAAAACACTTTAGGAAATAACTTGGTTACCCCATTCTTTCATCTCCCGCTAATCCAGGGGTTTTCAAGCCAGATTTTTATAAAAGGAGGGGACTTCTTCCTTGAAGAAATGGTTAAGACCAAGTGAGACTACAACATCTTGCTGAGCCAGAGAAAAAGGAGGCCCTATCAGGTAAATATGGTCATATCAGAAGGACAGGACAGCTAGCTTGAAGGAGCTCCCACTGACCAAATTTGGGATGGTTTGATTAACAAGGTAAATAATGAAGGGAACATATTTTAACATATTAATTTAAAAATATCCATGACTCCATAGCAGCATGCATATAATCTCCAAAGAGACCATCTGAGCAACCTGTAGATCAAGTAAAGCAATGTTTATAAGATCTACTGCAGTAAAGGACACCATCTTGATAGAGTCTCAGAAGTGGAAATACAGGGAAGAACATTTGTAGCATTTTAGGGCCTGGTATAGGTGATATTGAGATTGCATGTAGGGTGATCAGCTGTCTCATTGCCCAGGGCCTTGATGGTTTTAGAGTTGAAAGTCCTGAATCCTGCGGAAGCCCTCAGATCACTTTTTTTTTTTTTTAACTGAATTTTGCTCTTTTCATCCAGGCTGGAGTGTAATGGTGCGACCTCAGCCCACTGCAAACTCTACCTCCCAGGTTCAAGCAATTCTCCTGCCTCAGCCTCCCAAATAGCTGAGATTACCCCCCCCACGCCCGGCTGATTTTGTATTTTAACTAGAGATGAAGTTTCACCAGGTTGGCCAGGCTGGGCTTGAACTCCTGATCTCAGGAAATCTGCCCACCTCAGCCTCCCAAAGTGCTAGGATTACAGACAACAGCCACCATGCCTGACCCTCAGATTACTTAATTGTTGTAAAGGAGAAAATGTGTCTTTATAATAGAGAGAGATGATGTAACAATTTGAACCAAATGTTCAAGTCTTAGAGCTGCCCGTAATAGGATGGCCTGGCATACTGTGCCTCCTGAGAGGACACAGTGGGAGGTAAACAAGCCACCCATGCAGTGGTCTTATTGGAAACGTTTGGCCTGAATGTTTGAATTGAATAATGGGAAGATAGATGAATGCAGAAAGTAGATCTGTTCTGGAATCATGACAATATTTAATGAGGGGGGGATACAAAAATAAAAAAGTTAAATGCAATCTATGTACCTTTACTGAATCCTGGAGAAAGGAAGAAGAAACAAAAAGAAGGAAGGAAAGATGGAAGGAAGGAGGAAGACAGTTTTAGAGGACATTTGGGGACAATCAAAATATATTGAACATTGCATGTTAGATGGTGTTATTGAATTAATTCTGCTTTTCTGATGTGAGATTTTTTTTCTGCTAGTGCCTTGATCTTGGACTTCTCAACCCCCAGAATAGTAAGAAATCAATGTCTGTTGTTTAAATCACCCAATCTATAATATTTTGTTATAGCACCCTGAATGGGCTAAAATAACCCCCAAATTTACAGCCCATTCTCTAAAAACTGACTGTTGTTCTGGCAAATGTCTCACTTGAGTTAGGATTTTTAATTTATTTGGGCAGAAGTTTATCAATATTATTTAGAAAACACAATAGATGTCCGTCATACTGCTCCAGAATGAAACGCTGTTATAGTGAGTTGCAGAAAAGCCACACTGGTGAGAACAGGGCAGTCAATCAGTGTGCCCTCTTTGTTTTTTGAGTGAGAGCACTGAAGGTCAGAGAGGTTGACGGTTTTGACTCAGGTCACACAGCTAAGTGCAAACAGAACTGGGGCTGGAATCAAAAACTGCATTCTGGTGCCAAGCTTCTCACCCTTCACGTACTGACTTTTGCTTTTTAACCCTGTCCATTTCTCTGCTAGACTCAGCAGAAAAGCAAAGTAGCGTAAGATACCTGTAAATAAGAGAGACAAGGCACATGTCCCCGAAGTTAAATAATCACAACAGGGAAGCAGACTACAGGTAGCTGCTGCTGTGGTGTTCCCACAATTCCCCTTCATCAAATCCTCCGTGTCCATACTGCAGCTGCTAGGACCGTCTGCAAGGCTCACAGCTTATCTGTCACTGGAAATGGCCTTTGAGTGAGGAGCATTGCTCTTTTTAGGGAAGCACATGGCCCATGACTGGCTGATGTGTGAATACAGAAGCTGGCCCCACTTGCCTCAGTTTGGCATGACCCTGCAGGGTTAGAGCAGGCCCTGATGTCCCCAAGAAGCGATCAACATTGGACTCAGTTGCAACCACATGTAGCTCAGCTTCTCTCTGGCACATAGCCACTTGCGAATCTTCCTTCTTCTCCTGACCCCACGGAGCTACCCTGGGTTTTGGGGTGTCCTGCTAGAGATATTCTCTCTCTGTTTCTCTCTCTCTCTCTCTCTGTCTCTCTCTCTCTCTCTATGTATATATAGTATACATATATACACGCACACACAAAACTGCAAATATTCACATTGTAAAAGTATAAATGATGGAACACAATACAGTGGTTTTTTTTTTTTTTTTTAACACACAATGTACTTTGGAGATCATTCCATTTCATACATATAGATCTACCTCATTTAAAAAAATATATATAGTTATATAGTATTCTAAAGTGTGGATGAACTGATTTTATACAACCAGCTCCTACTGTTTAACAATTAGCTTCACACTTCTAATATTTCAATCAGGGCTGCAATAAATATTTGCATACTTGTGTGATTGTTTCCATGTGTGAATATACATCTAAAACAAATTCCTAAAAGTGGAATAGCTGCATTCAAAATGTACGTACATTTTAATTTTGTTACAGTTTGGAAATTTGCTGTCAAGAAATGATTCTAATTTGTACTCTCAGGAAACAAAGTGTCTGTTTCCCCATAGAATATACACCAAATGAACATGTCTGCCATCTCCCCAGAGAGGACGAACAGTTGCTTGGTTTGCTGTCAGAATGCAATGCAAAGGTTGAAGCCACGCACCTCTTCATTCAACAGCATGCAGGACGATGGAGAAAACTTGCAACTGGGACCCTACTGGGTCTTCTCTTCTTTGAAAAGCCTACATCTCCTTGGGTGTTACTGCTCATCCTGTCAAAACCAAAACTTGGCCCTCCTCTGATGGAGCGGAGTTTCCATACAGACAGAGCAGTCAGGCTTGCTGACACCCCAGGCTTGCTGACACCAGAGGAAAACGCTATTACTTGCAGTGCTGGAGGCAGATTAATGTAGAATAACCATAATGAAAGGCGTTATCCTCGTAACTGTAGGGCCTTGGGGTTTTCATTCATTTTTTCTGCTTAAACTCCCATGATGTGCACATTTGCGTCTTTTGAATGGGGCCTTCAATGGAGAGGCTGATTACCACAGCATAAAAGAATCTTGTTGCCCTTTCTGGCATGAGATAGGTGTGCACTGCAGAGACGGTCACCACCCCTAAACCTAATGTTCTGGATGAATATTTATCTCATATTCTCATGAGAGCCAAGTGGTGCCTTCTCACTCAACACCTGATCAATTATGTGGCAATCAAACAAAACCATCTTTAAAAGCACTGATTCCCAGCCCCAGTCTCATTTGGTCCTATTCAACACCAAATGCCTAGTGACAAGCATCATCATTGCCTCATCAGAAACATTGAGAGGCCTCTTTCCATGAATCGTCAACCCTTCATAAGTGTTAGAAAAACTTTTAGCTAACAGAATGATTCTAGACACAGATATTTAATCATAGCAATCTTTACCATACAGATATTTTATGTATCAAGACAAAGATATTGGACATTCTCAATTCTTGCTTTTTCTCCAAATATAAAACCTTCCAGGAATTTATGGATATTAAAAAATATTTAGACCGGGTGCGGTGGCTCACACCTGTAATCTCAGCACTTTGGGAGGCTGAGGCTGGTGGATCACGATATCAGGAGTTCAAGACCAGCCTGGCCAAGATGGTGAAGCCGCATCTCTACTAAAAATACAAAAATTAGCCAGGCATGGTGGCAGGTGCCTGTAATCCCAGCTACTCAAGAGACTGAGGCAGAGAATTGCTTGAAGCCAGGAGGCAGAGGTTGCAGTGAACTGAGATCGTGCCACTGCACTCCAGCCTGGGTGACAGAGCGAGACTCCGTCTCAAAAAAGAAAAAAAAAAAAAAAAATATATATACACACACACACACACATATATTTGTATATATATACACACACACACATATATATGTGTGTATATATATACACACACACATATATATGTGTGTATATATATTTAACTTGCTCTGACTAAGCCTGTGTTTTAACAAATACCCTTAATAGCCTCTCTTGGGATTTCCTATTGGTATGTGCTTATCTTCTTTGTTAACTCAGTTTTGCAGAGGAAAATACGTGCTTACTTTCAAAATGTATATATGGCCACATCTTTCATGAGAATGGTGGCTCTGGACAAGGCTGATGGTCAGATGGGATAGAGAGGGAGTGTAATGTGTCATGTGGTCCAGCAAGCATGCTCAAATCCCATTAGCTTTATGACCTTGCGTGGCCTGCCTAACCTTAGTTTCCTAATCCCTCTGCATTCTCTAAACTGAAACAATTCTATAGCAGTAGACTCCAGAAAGGTTGCTTGCATTGCAAATGCTTGCATTGCAAACATAGTAGCTTAAAACAATTACCTTTTAGAGTATCTGTGCTTTTGTAGATCAGGAATTTGGGAGCAGTTCAGTTAGGTGGATCTGGCTTGGAGTCTCACACGAGGTTGCTCTTACATGATGACTAGAGCTGTGGTCATCTCAGATGTGTTTTCTCTTACACGTCTGAAGCCCAGGCTGGGAAGACTCAACAGCTGGGGGCTGGGAAAGCAGGGGATCCTCAACCTCTCTGTCTCCCTGGGTTCTCTCCAAGTGGTCTCACCAGCACGGCGGCTTCAGAGTAGCTGCACTCTCCATACAGTGGCTCCTGGCACCAAGGCAGCATGTCTAGAAAGACCAAGAGCTGAGTGGAAGCCACACCTTTTCCATGACCCAGCCTCGAGGACAGGCCACGTCACATCTGCCTCTGCCACTCATTAGAATTGAGTCCCTAAGGATGGCTTATATAAAACGGGAAAAGAATTAGTCTCCGTCTTTGATAGGAGGAATATTAAAGAATTTGTGGGCATATTTTAATATCACCACTATATAGAACGTAGTATTGCAGCCCTTGAAATGAAGACGACTCTTTGGGCTGTGACAAAGAGAGGAAGCTGGGAAGGTCCCAAATGTGTTCTTGTGTACCCAAGAGTGTGGTGAGTGTGAGGAGAGACAGGGGCTATGGCAGGGTCTCTGGCATCCCAAAGGACAGTGGAGGGGGATGGCAGTGGCGCTTGTGCCGCCTAAATCCCAGCGGGACATCAGAGGACTCAGAGGGTTTCACCCTGAGCAATGAGCAGGACTGGACATTGCAGTGGACACCAGCATGGACTAAGGGCAGCTGTGGACCAGACCCTCCCTCACCCTCCCTTTGCCTACATGCCATGGAAGGGCCCCAGAGCTATAACCAGGGAAGCAGGAAGAAAAGAGCCAAACAGGGAAGTTCTGAATTGACAAAGTTTATGTCAGGGACTGAGTGTGTCTGGATTATATTTTCTGGTGTCAGGACAAATAGAAGCTTGAGATAGAATATGTCTTAGTTTGCTTAGTGTTGCGATATAGGCATACACGAGGCTGGGTAATTTGTACAGATAAAGGTCATTTGGCGCACGATTTTCATGGTTAGAAAGTCACAATTGGGCATCTGCATCTGGGGAGGGCCTCGGGCTGCTGCTTCTCATAGTAGACGGTGAAGGGGAGAGATCACATAGGGAGAGCAGAAGCGAGAGAGTGGGGAGGTGCCGGGCTCTGAAGGAATTAATAGAGTGGGAACTCACTCACCCCCAAAGGAGGGCATTCATCTATTGATGAGGATCCACCCCCATGACCCAAACACCTCCCATTAGGCCCCGCCTCCAACACTGAGGATCACGTTTCAACATGAGGTTTTAGGGGACAAACATCTAAACTACAGCAGGAGCTAAACTCACATATAGGAAAAAAAAAAGCTGCATTTCTTGCATATTAGAATTTTTTCTTTTTTCTTTTCTCTTTTTGAGATGGAGTCTTACTCTGTCACCTAGGCTGGAGTGCAGTGGCGCGATCTCAGCTCACTGCAAGCTCCACCTCCCGGGTTCACACCATTCTCCTGCCTCAGCCTCCTGAGTAGCAGGGACTACAGGTGCCCACCACCATACGGGCTAATTTTTTGTACTTTTAGTAGAGACAGGGTTTCATCGTGTTAGCCAAGATGGTCTGGATCTCCTGATCTCGGGATCCGCCCGCCTCGGCCTTCCAAAGTGCTGAGATTACAGGCATGAGCCCCCGAGCCCATCCAGAGCTTTTTCTTAAAAACATCATATATACTTGAAGACAGGGGACCTGGATTTAGTATCTGAATAATCTTGAGTAAGTTACTGAATATGCCTGCACATCAACTTTTTTAACCCAGAGAAACTCGATCTTAGTGGAGTTTTGTGAGTAATTCAAATGATACAATTGTTGAGAAAAATATATTCAAAAGTGGAAAATGCTGCAAGCATGTGAGGGGCAGCACAGAGCCACTCTCTATCACCCCTCTGAGATCCCGCCCTGTGATTCACCACCCACAGGCTTCAGGTTCACTATTTTCATAAATTTGTTGCCTTTATGCTGAGAATTGCCCATGAAATCGCACCCTTGTCAGAAGTAAATGAGGGTTTTGAGGAAATAGGAATGCCAACTTTTTGCCCTTCCAAACATGACAGGCTTCCTAAGTGAGCCCTAGGCATGGAATAAGAGCAGAACGGGCATTAGTACCGCTGCTAAATATCTCAGGACAAGGGTTCTAGGACTGTCTTGAAAGCATCCTTTTATCTTGTATCTGCAGAGCCAAGACTTCTGTAAACCAAACCTAAAGTTTATTCCTGCAGGTGGCGGAATTACAATGAAAGTTAAATTCTCAATCTCACAGTGTTTCTTTTGTTAAAGACTGGGGAAAGATAAGACAGATTCCAGTGAAGTCAGAGACATTAGATCCCTACGTTCCACCAAGCAGCTCTCCCACCCCTGCCTGGGGGAGCTCACCCCTCCTTGGCCTGGACACCCTGTGTAGTTTCCTCATAGGGCTCTGCTGGTCCTCCCCAGAATCTACCCCCACCACCCCTCCTTGCTTCTTGATCTGTGACTAGACTCAAGTTCTGGCCAGTCCTAGAAGGTGAGGTGTAAGGTGTGACTTGTGACGAGGTGTGATACCAAAAATTGGCGAGATTTTTCCAAGTTATATCAACAGAAATCAGAGGAATGTGTGTGGATTTCAAGAGATTAAAGTGGAAAAAATGTAAAGGTAGATCAGGTTGCATTGACTGTTAGGCATCTACCTTAGTTGGTTTGGGCTGCTATAACAAAAATACCCATTCAAATGGGAGCTTAAATAACAAAAATTTACTTCTCATGGTTCTGGAGGCTGGAAAATCCAAGACCATGTGCCAGCAGATTCCGTGTCTGGTGAGGGTCTTCCTCCTGGTTTGCAGATGGCCATCTTTTCACTGTATCCTCACATGGTAAGAAAGCAGGGAGAAAGAATAAAAGCTCCTTTGTGCCTTTTCATTAGGACATTAAATTCATTTATAAGGGCTCCACCCTCATGACCTAATTACCTCTCAAAGGCCACACCTTCTAATACATTACACTGGGGGTTAGAATTCAACATATGAATTTGAGGAGAGGGGTGGTGGTGACACATTTAGTCCATAGCGGGGTCCATTAAGCACACTGCAAATTTCGTATTGTAGCTCACAGGGCCAGGAGTGACTCTAAAGTTTGCTTGATGGGTCAACTGAAATATGGACCCAGAGGTATGTTAGACTAAATAAAAGTGAAAATGGTGGAATTCCTTTGCCATACTGTGAAGGAAGGTATCCAAAACTTAGGGAGATTGGAATGTTGCAGTAAATTTATCATGTATGACTTGTTCACATTCCCTGGGAGGGCCCAGAGGACATGCTCCTCATTATGGTTGTGAGAAATAAACTAGTGAGGAAAATCTGGCAACCTTGAAGCTTTCCATGGTGACTGTCAGAAATTAGCTTGTGAACTTCTACCACTGATCTGAGACTCTAACACAGTGGGGATAATGGGATTTAAGGTGGGAAGGCCCAAGAGGTGGCATTTAATCACAAGACGAGGTGGACATGGCTAGGGTAATGGACAGAGGAGTCAAGTCAGTCAGTCATCAGAGCAGCCTGAGTTACAGAGATTTTTGGCATCAGCTAGTTAGTTGTGGCATCCATAAAACTGAAAGAGATGGTCAATGTACTGAAGTCTTCCTTGATCTGTATAAGCAGAAAAGCTCTAGATCTAATGATCAGAGTTCTGGCTTGAAGGATCAAAGCAGAGAATAATGACCCCTCAATTAATTCTCAGACTTGAATTAATTTACAGACCCCACACCCCTTGAATGAAGAGGAGGCTGGATCCCCTTGAAGAACGGCCCTGCTATATTGCTGAGAATGTATACTGTTAATCTTCCTCCCCAGCCTTCCACAATGGAATCTGTGGCTATTTACATTGGGGAAGGGAAAATAACAAGACTCAACCAGGATCACTGGACAATGGCTGTGAATTGACACTAATGCCTGATGATCCAAAATATTACTGTGGTCCACTGGGGCAGGCAAGGGCTTATGGAGGTCAGGTGATCAATGGAGTTTTGACTCATATCTATCCTGCAGTGTGCCCAGTGCAACCCAGAGGCCATCCTCTGGTTATTTTCCAGCTCTCTGCATAGTTGCAATATACACATTTAGCAACTGGCAGAACCCCTACATGGGTTCCATGACTCATGGAGTATTATGCTGATAAAGATCAAGTGGAAAGCACCAGAACTGTGTCTACTGATGAAAATAGCAAACTGTATTCCTAGAGGAATTGCAGAGATTTGTGTCATCATCATCAAGGACTTGAAAGATGTAAGGACAGTGATTCTTACCACATTTCCCATTCAACTCACCTAGTTGACCTGGATATAAGGTAGATCTTAAAGAATAACAGAGATTTATTTCAAATTTAATCAGGTGGTGATTGTAATTGCAGCTGTTGTGGTTTTGTTGCTGAAGCAAATTATTGCATTATCTGGCATCTGCTATGCAGCTATTGATTGACATTTTTTTCTCTGTATCTACTGGCAAAGACCATCAAAGGCAACTTACTTTCATCTAGCAAAGCCAGAAACACACCTACTTTGTCCTACCTAAGGGGTATATCCATTCTTTATTCCTAACTTATAATAGTCTTCAGAGATCTTAATTGCCTTTTTCTTCTAGAAGATGCCGGTCCATTACATTGATGCTATTATGCTGATCAAAACTGGTGAGCATGAAGTAGCAACTTCTTTAGACATATTAGCAACACACCTGCATATACCAGGGTGGAAAATTTCAGGGTCTAGCTATCTTGAGATTTCTAGAGATTTAATGGTCCAGGACTTGTCAAGTCATCCCTTCTAAGGTGAACAAGTTGCTGCATCTGGTCCCTCCTATTACTAAGAAGATGACACAATGCAGAGTGTGCCACTTGGGAGTTGAAGGGAGCATAAGTTTCACTTGTGTACATTTCCTGAGTGACCTGAAAAGCTGCCAGTTTTGAATGGGGCCCAGAACAAAAGAGGGTTCTCCAAAAGATACAGGCTGCTGTCCCTCCTGCTCTGTCCCTTGAACCGTACGACCGAGCATATCCTACAGTTCTAAAGTGTTAGATAGGGAAGCTGCTTGGAGCCTTTGGAAGACCCCTGCAGGCAAATCACAGTGTAGATTCTTAGAAAAAAATTTATTTTCCAGAGACTGGGTTTTGCTATGCTTCCCAGGCTGGACTGAAACTCCTGGGATGAAGCAGTTCTCCCATCCAGCCTCCAGAGTAGCTGGGACTACAGGCATGAGCCATGATACCCTGTTAGATCCTTAGTATTTTTGAGCAAAGACCTGCTATCTTCCGTGAATAACTATTCTCCTTTTGGGAAGCAGCTTTTGGATTGTTACTAGACCTTAGCAGAGACTAAACACTGACCATGTTACCATGTGATCTGAGCTGCCCATCACAAACGGTATTGTCTGACCCACCACGCCATAAAGTTGGAGGTACAAAGCAGTATGTCAACCTCAAATGGAAATGGTGTGTGAGAGATCAAGCATAAGCAGGTCTTGAAGTTACAAAGCAGTTGCATGAGGAAGTGGCCCAGATTCTCACAACCCCTACTCCTGTTACATTGTCTTCTTCCTCCAACCTGCATCTATGGCCCCATGGTGAGTTCCCTGTGTCCATTTGACAGAGAAAGAAAAAGCTTATGCTTGGCTTACATGATACACAGGACTCATGCAAAATTGGAGAGGTGCAATGCTGCAGCTCCACTCTGAGTTGGATCTGAGGAGCACTGGTGAAGAGAAATCCTCCCAGTGGGTAGAACTTTGAACGATGCGTCTGATTGTTCCTTTCACATGGAAGAAGACATGGCAAAAGACATGGATCTACATTGATCATGGGCTGTCGCTAAAACTTTGGTTACATAATCAATGACTTAGAATGAAATGGATAACTTCTCTGGTGACAGAGAAGTCTAGGAAAGAAATATGTGAATGGACTTCTAATGGGTACAGAGTATAACAATACTGTGTTAGCCAATTTTTATTGCTATAAAGTAATACCCAAGACTGGGTAATTTATAAAGAAAAGAGGTTTAAGTTCTGGGTTACGGTTTTGCAGACTTTGCAGGAAACACGGTGCCTGGGTCTGCTTGGCTTCTGGTGAAGCCCAGGGAGCTTTCGCTCATGGCAGAAGGCAAAGCAGGAGCAGGCTGTTACATGACAAGAGGAGGCAAGGGGCAAGAAGGTACCAGGTTCTTTAAACAACGAGCTCTTGCATGAACTCACAGAGTGAGAATCAGAGCAAAAACTCACTTATTACCATGAGAAGGGCACCAAGCTATTCATGAGGGATCCACTTCCATTACCCAAACACCTCCCACCAGTCCCCACCTCGAACATTGGGGATCACATTTCAACATGAGATTTGGAGGGGATCAAATCAAATATATACTATGTGAATGCAACTAAAGGATGACTCCAGGAGAGAGAATTCTAATAAGGGCCTGTTGTGTGGACCAGCCTCCTTTCCAGACTCTTCTGTCATTGCCTAATGGGCTCATAAACAAAGTTGTCATGGTTGAGGGGGTGGAGATTATGTTGGGCTCAGCAATGTGGACTTCCATTTACGAAGGCTGACCTGGCTATAGCTCCTGCTGAATGCATAATCTGCTAACAGCAAAGACCAACACAGAGCATTTGATATGGCACCATGCCTTGGGGGACCAGCCCGTTGCCTTGTGGAAGACTGGTTACACTGGACAACTTTCATCATGAAAGGGGCAATGTTTTGTGCTTACTGGAATAGTCATGTATTGTACATATGGATTTGCTTTCCCTTATTGTAAAGCTTCTTGTATCCTTCAGGAATAATTCTTTTTTTCACATAGATTTTGCAATTTTTTGCTAAATTTATTCCTAAGTATTTAATCTTAGTTGTGATTTAAAATATGGTTTTCCTTAATATTATGCCCTTTGCTTATTATTGGTGGATATGAAGACTATTTTTTTTAATCTAATTGTTTTAATGTATCATTCTCTCTCTTTTTAAAATTATTATTACACTTTAAGTTCTAGGGTACATGTGCACAATGTGCAGGTTTGTTACATATGTATACATGTGCCATGTTGGTGTGCTGCACCCATTAACTTGTCATTTACCTTAGCTATATCTCCTAATGCTATCCCTCCCCTCTCCCCCTACCCAACAACAGGCCCCAATGTGTGATGTTCCCCTTCCTGTGTCCAAGTGTTCTCATTGTTCAATTCCCACCTATCAGTGAGAACATGTGGTGTTTGGTTTTCTGTCCTTGCGATAGTTTGCTGAGAATGATGGTTTCTAGCTTCATCCATGTCCCTACAAAGGACATGAACTCATCCTTTTTTATGGCTGCATAGTATTCCATGGCGTATATGTGCCACATTTTCTTAATCCAGTCTGTCATTGACGGGCATTTGGGTTGGTGCCAAGTCTTTGCTATTGTGAATAGTGCCACAATAAACATACATGTGTATGTGTCTTTATAGCAGCATGATTTATAATCCTTTGGGTATATACCCAGTAATAGGATGGCTGGGTCAAATGGTATTTCTAGTTCTAGATCCTTGAGGAATCTCCACACTGTCTTCCACAGTGGTTGAACTAGTTTACAGTCCCACCAACAGTGTAAAAGTGTTGCTACTTTTCAAATCCTCTCCAGCACCTGTTTTTTCCTGACTTTTTAATGATTGCCTTTCTAACTGGTGTGAGACGGTATCTCATTGTGGTTTTGATTTGCATTTCTCTGATGGCAAGTGATGATGAACATTTTTTCACGTGTCTGTTGGCTGCATAAATGTCTTCTTTTGAGAAGTATCTGTTCATATCCTTTGCTTACTTTCTAATGGGGTTGATTTTTTCTTGTAAATTTGTTTAAGTTCTTTGTAGATTCTGGATATTAGGTCTTTGTCAGATGGGTAGATTGCAAAAATTTTCTCCCATTCTGTAGCTTGCCTGTTCACTCTGATGGTAGTTTCTTTTGCTGTGCAGAAGCTCTTTAGTTTAATTAGATCCCATCTCTCAATTTTGGCTTTTATTGCCATTGCTTTTGGTGTTTTAGACATGAGGTCCTTGCCCATGCCTATGTACTGAATAGTATTGCCCAGGTGTTCTTCTAGGGTTTTTATGGTTTTAGGTCTAACATTTAAGTGTTTAATCCATCTTGAATTAGTTTTGGTATAAGGTGTAAGGAAGGGATCCAGTTTCAGCTTTCTAGATATGGCTAGCCAGTTTTCACAGAACAATTTATTAAATAGGGAATCCTTTCCCCATTTCTTGTTTTTGTCAGGTTTGTCAAAGATCAGATGGTTGTAGATGTATGGTATTATTTCTAAGGGCTCTGTTCTGTTGCATTGGTCTATCTCTCTGTTTTGGTATCAGTACCATGCTGTTTTGGTTACTGTAGCCTTGTAGTATAGTTTGAAGTCACGTGGCATGATGCCTCCAGCTTTGTTCTTTTGGCTTAGGATTGTCTTGGAAATGTGGGTGCTTTTTTGGTTCCATATGAACTTTAAAGTAGTTTTTTCCAGTTCTGTGAAGAAAGTCATTGGTAGCTTGATGGGGATGGCATTGAATCTATAAATTACCTTGGGCAGTATAGCCATTTTCACGATATTGATTCTTCCTATCCATGAGCATGGAATGTTCTTCCATTTCTTTGTGTCCTCTTTTATTTCATTGAGCAGTGGTTTGTAGTTCTCCTTGAAGAAGTCCTTCACATCCCTTGTAAGTTGGATTCCTAGGTGTTTTATTCTCTTTGAAGCAATTGTGAATGGGAGTTCACTCATGATTTGGCTCTCTGTTTGTCTATTATTGGTGTATAGGAATGCTTTGATTTTTGCACATTGATTTTGTATCTTGAGACTTTGCTGAAGTTGCTTATCAGCTTAAGGAGATTTTGGGCTGAGACAATGGGGTTTTCTAAATATACAATCATGTCATCTGCAAACAGAGACAATTTGACTTCCTCTTTTCCTAATTGAATACCCTTTATTTCTTTCTCCTGCCTGATTGCCCTGGCCAGAACTTCCAACACTATGTTGAATAGGAGCGGTGAGAGAGGGCATCCCTGTCTTGTGCCAGTTTTCAAAGGGAATGCTTCCAGTTTTTGCCCATTCAATATGATATTGGCTGTGGGTTTGTCATAAATAGCTCTTATTATTTTGAGATACGTTCCATCAATACCTAATTTATTGAGAGTTTTTAGCATGAAGGGCTGTTGAATTTTGTTGAAGGCCTTTTCTGTATCTATTAAGATAATCATGTGGTTTTTGTCTTTGGTTCTGTTTATGCTATGGATTATGTTTATTGATTTGCATTTGTTGAAACAGCCTTGCATCCCAGGGATCAAGCCAACTTGGTTGTGATGGATAAGTTTTTTGATGTGCTGCTGGATTTGGTTTGCCAGTATTTTATTGAGGATTTTCTCTTTGATGTTTATCAGGTATATTGGCCTGAAGTTTTCTTTTTTTGTTGTGTCTCTTTCTGGTTTTGGTATCAGGATGATTCTGGCTTCATAATATGAGTTAGGGAGGAATCCCTCGTTTTCAATTGTTTGGAATAGTTTCAGAAGGAATGGTAGCAACTTCTCTTTGTATTTCAGAAAGAATTCAGCTGTAAATCCGTCTGGTCCTGGGCTTTTTTTTTTTTGGTTGCTAGGCTTTAATTATTACCTCAATTTCAGAGCTTGTTACTGGTCTATTTTAGGCTCAACTTCTTCCTGGTTTAGTCTTGGTAGGATGTATTCATCGTGGAATTTATCCATTTCTTCTCGATTTTCTAGTTTTATTGTGTAGCAGTATTTATAGTATTCTCTAATGGTAGTTTGTATTTCTGTGGGGTCAGTAGTGATATCCCCTTTATCATTTCTTATTGTGTCAATTTGATTCTCCTCCCTATTCTTCTTTATTAGTCTAGCTAGTGATCTATTTTGTTAATTTAAAAAAATAGCTCCTGGATTTGTTGATTTTTTGGAGGGTTTTTTGTGTCTCTATCTCCTTCAGTTCTTCTCTGATGTTAGTTATTTCTTGTCTTCTTCTAACTTTTGGATTAGTTTGCCCTTGCCTCTCTAGCTCTTTTAATTGTGATGTTAGGGTGTCAATTTGAGATCTTTCTAGCTTTCTGATGTGGGCATTTAGTGCTATACATTTCTGTCTTAACACTGCTTTAGCTGTGTCCCAGAGATTCTGATACATTGTCTCTTTGTTCTCATTGGTTTCAAAGCACTTCTTGATTTCTGCCTTATTTTCATTGTTTACCCAGGAGTAATTCAGAAGTTCGTTGTTCAATTTCCATAAAATTGCATGGTTCTGAATGAGTTTCTTAATCCTGAGTTATAATTTGATTGCACTGTTGTCTGAGAGACTGTTTTTTATGATTTCAGTTCTTTTGCATTTGCAGAGGAGTGTTTTACTTCCAATGATGTGGTTGATTTTAGAATAAGAGCCATGTGACACTGAGAAGAATGTAAATTCTGATGATTTGGGGTAGAGAGTTCTGTAGGTGTCTACTAGGTCCCCGTGATTCAGAGCTGAGTTCAAGTCCTGAATATTCTGATTAATTTTCCGTGTCATTGACCTGCCTAATACTGACAGTGAGGTGTGAAAATCTCCCACTATTATTGTGTAGGAGTCTAAGTCTCTTTGTAGGTCTCTAAGAACTTGTTTTATGAATCTGGGTACTCCTGTATTGGGTGCATATATATTCAGAATAGTTAGCTCTTCTTGTTGAATTGTTCCCCTTACCATTATGTAATGCCCTTCTTTGTCTTTTTTGATCTTTGTTGGTTTAAAGTCTGTTTTGTCAGAGACTAGGATTGCAACCCCTGCTTTTTTTGCTTTCCATTTGCTTGGTAAATTTTCCTCCATCCCTTTATTTTGAGCCTATTTGTGTCTTTGCACGTAAGATGGGTCTCCTGAATACAGCACACCAATGGGTCTTGACTCCTTATGCAATTTGCCATTCTGTGTCTTTTAACCGGGGCATTTAGCCCATTTACATTTAAGGTTAGTATTGTTATGTGTGAATTTGATCCTGACATCATGATGCTATTTGGTTATTTGGCAGACTAGTTGATGTAGTTTCTTTTTTTTTTTTTTTGAGATGGAGTCTCACTCTTTTGCCCAGGCTATCTCGGCTCACTGCAAGCTCCACCTCCCGGGTTCACACCATTCTCCTGCCTCAGCCTCCCGAGTAGCTGGGACTACAGGTGTCTGCCACCACACCCGACTAATTTTTTGTATTTTTAGTACAGACGGGGTTTCACTGAGTTAGCCAGGATGGTCTTGATCTCCTGACCTTGTGATCCACCCGGCTTGGCCTCCCAAAGTGCTGGGATTACAGGCAGATGTAGTTTCTTTATAGTGTCATTCGTCTTTATATTTTGGTGTATTTTCACAATGGCTGGTACGGTTTTTCCTTTCCATATTTAGTGATTCTTCCAGGAGCTCTTGCAGCACAGGCCTGGTGGTAATAAAATCCCTCAGCATTTGTCTGGAAAAGATTTTATTCCTTTATGAATGTCAGATATTGGCCCCCAATCTCTTCTGGCTTGTAGAGTTTCTGCTGAGAGGTCTGCTGTTAGTCTGATGGACTTCCTTTTGTAGGTGACCTGGCCTTTCTTTCTGGCTGCCCTTAACAGATTTTCCTTCATTTTGACCTTGGAGAATCTGATGATTATGTTTTTTGGGTTTGGTCTTTTCATGGAGTATCTCAGTGGTGTTCTCTGTATTTCCTGAATTTGCATGTTGACATATCTTGCTAGGTTGGGGAAGTTCTCCTGGATAAGATCCTGAAGTGTGTTTTCTAGTTTATTTCAATTATCCCTGTCTCCCTCTGGTACTCCAATCATGAAGTCCCGTATTTCTTGGAAGCATTGTTCCTTCCTTTTCATTTTTTTCCTCTATTTTTGTCTGCATGTCTTATTTCAGTAAAGGTGGCCTTCCAACTCTGGTATCCTTTCTTCCACTTTGTCAATCTGGCTATTGATATTTCCATATGCTTCACGAAGTTCTCATGCTGTGTTTTTCAGCTCCATCGGGTCATTTATGTTCCTCTGTAAACTGGTTATTCTAGTTAGCAATTTCTCTAACCTTTTATCAAGGTTCTTAACTTCTCTGCCTTGGGTTAGAACATGCCCCTTTAGCTCACTGTAGTTTTTTATTACCCATCTTCTGAAGCCTACTTCTGTCAATTCATCCATCTGATCCTTCATCCAGTTCAGTGCCCTTGATGGAGAGACGTTGCAATCCTTTGGAGAAGAGGAACTCTGGCCTTTTTGATTTTCAGAATTTTTTCATTGATTCTTCCTCATCTTTGTGAGTTTGTCTATTTTTGGTCTTTGAGGCTGCTGATGCTTGGATGAGGTTTTTATGGGGGCCTTTTTGTTGTTGTTGTTGATGCTATTGTTGTCACTTTCTGCTTGTTTGTTTTTCTTTCAACAGTCAGGTCCCTCTTCTGTAGGGTTGCTGCTGTTTGCTGAGGGTCCACTTCAGGCCTTATTCTTCTGATTCACTTCTGTGCCTGGAGATGTCACTCAAGGAGGCTGGAGAGCAGCAAAGATGCATGCCTGCTCCTTCTTCTGGGACTTTTGACCTTGAGGAGCACCAACCTGATGCCAGTAGGATTCCTCCCATATAGGGTGTCTGATAACCCCTGTGGGAGGGTCTCACCCAGTTGGGTGGCACAGGGAGCAAGACCCATTTAATGAAGCACTTTGTCCCTTGGTGGTGGGTGTGCGTTTTGCTAGGGGGAAACCCACTTGTCTGGGTTGCCCAGATTCCTCAGAACTACTAGGAGGAGAGGCTAAGTCTGCTGGTCTGCAGAGACTGTGGCCACCCCTCCCCACAGGGGCTCAGGCCCAGGAAGATCCGAAATCTGTCCCTGTGCTTCTGACTGGAGTTATTGGAGATCCTGCAGGGAAGCCCTGTCCACTAAGGAAGGATGGGTCAGGGATAAACATGAAGAGGCACTCTGGCTGCAGACTGCCACAGCCAGTGTATTGGGCTGTGGGGACAAGTCTTGGGACCAAGCTGTCCAGCCTCCCTTGCCCCAGCAGGGGAAAAGCTCATCCTGGAGCTATAGAAATGGGTGCCGCCCTGTCCCCACCCAGGGAACTTAACGTGTTAGTCAGTTGTGAGTCCCAGTGCTGGCCGCTGCCTCTCCGCCAAGGAGCTCAAACGGCTTAGACAGTAGGCAGTCACAGCTGGTGCTGGGCTCCCTTCCCCTCAGGAGTTTGGTAAGCTTAAACTGATTCCAGCTGAGAGGCTGTAAGAATTAGCATGTTCTGGGGTTGGGACACTAGGCCCTAGTGACGTGGGTTTGTGAGTGGGATCTTCCAATCCATGGGTTGTGTAGTTCCGTGGAAAAAGCACAGTTTCCTCAGCTGGGGTAGTGTGCTCACTCACTGCCTCCCTCGGCTGGGGGGAGGGAATTCTCCTTCCCTATGTGGCTGACAGGTGGGCTGCAGAACCACACTGCTCTTCCTTCTCTCCGTGGGTCATGCCAGCCTTCTAGTCAATTTTTTTTTTTTTTTTTTTTTTTTTGAGACAGAGTTTCACTCTTGTTGGCCAGGCTGGAGTGCATTGGCACGATCTTGGCTCACTGCAAGCTCCACCTCCCGGGTTCAAGCAATTCTCCTGCCTCAGTCTCCCAAGTAGCTGGGATGATTACAGGCATGTGCCAACACGCCCAGTTAAATTTTTTGTATTTACCATGCCCAACTAATTTTTTTTGTATTTTTAGTAGAAACGGGGTTTCACCATCTTGGCCAGGCTGGTCTTGAGCTCCTGACCTCAGGTGATCCACCCCCTCAACCTCCCAAAGTGCTGGGATTATAGGCATGAGCCACCGCACCCAGCCTCTAGTCATTTTTGATGACAGAACCTGGATACATTGGTTGCCAGTGAAGGATTCACATACTTATTATGATTTTTTTCAGTGGGGGCCTCCAAATGGTGCTGCTTCTAGTCAGCCATCTTGGACCCGCCTCCCCTGTAGTAAATTTTTAACTTCAATTATTGTATTTTTCAGCTCAAGAATTTCTCTCTTATTTCTTTTTATGTTATCTATGTCTTCAATGATATTTCCAATATGTGCATACATAATTTTTTTGACTTCCTCCATGTCTTCCTTTAGTCGAAGGAAGCATCTTTAAGACAGCTGTGTTCAAGTTTTGTTTGTTTGTTGCAGTCTATCTCTGTGCGGAGGAGTAGTGGCAGTACTAGCTCCTGTTACTGAGGAGCCCTAAGTAATAAACCTTGCTAACAGATTTAAGAGCATTATCCTGTTTAATTCTTACAACAAACCTACCTGATGGATATCTTTAGAAATAATTTTTTTTTTTTTTTTTTTTTTTTTAAAGGCACCAGCCTTTTGCATGCCCTGGAAGTCATTTCAGCAGGACGGGGTCTAACAACAATGCCTGCTTTTTCAGACAGAATCATGCTTCTCCAGAGGTTCAGGGTAAAGATGGCTAGAAGGGCTGTCGGGAAAATCTCCTCTTAGTATTTTTTTTTTAAGTGTGATGAATATATTTCTTTCTTTCTGTATATGACCCACTCTGTATACTTAAGATTTTTAAAGGCTACAATCTTTCCCCAAATTGCATATTTGTCTGTGGGAGTCTGAGTTATGTAAACTCTACATATACTCTAACCTGAGGCATTTTGAGGTAGATTAGTTTTTCAGTGGTTAGATCTGTCAACAAACCACGAATTCACATGCTGTGACTCTGGTATTTCTCTTCCTCCACTTTCTGAATTGCATCAGCATAACACTCTCCATTCAGGTTGCCCAAGCTTGTCATCTTAGAAGCATTTTTGATGTTTCTATTTCTTCTTTTTGTAAGCTCTCTAAATTATGTTTGTTACCAAATTCTGGGATTCTACCAGGGTAACATCCACAAAGATCTGCTGAGTGTCTCCTACGGGAAAAGAGCTTTCCTGCTCATGTTTTCCAGCCTGCCCAGAGCTGGGGTATAAACCCCATCAACCATGGCCTCCTGCCTCTTTGTCTGCACCTCCGTGATCAGAAGCTGCAATCAGTGATCCGTAATCAGAGGACAGGACAGATTCCCAAATATCTGGGGAACAGGGTCCTTTCTGCCCACTCTAGTTCTATAAGCTGCAAACAAGCTGCTCTGGGAACACATGCACAGCTGCCTGCCATGGGGCTGGGTGGGGGCTGGGTAGCCACTGCTGTGCTAAGAGCTGAAATTGACTGAAATTAGCCGTAATTTACCATCCAAGCCTCCCTCCGAAGTTAAAAGCCTTCAATAGATCCAAGGTTTAAAAGACTTACATCAGACATATTTTGTCAGTGCAATTGTTGTCTAGGTGGGTAGACAGATTTCTGGTGCTTCTATTCTGCTATCTTCCCAGAATCCTTTAACTGAAGGCTGCAGATATTTTATGTCAATTTTACATCTTGCTATTTTACGGAATTCTTTCGTTGTTTGAGCTAGTGTCATCATTGGTTATCTGGGATTTTCTAGTTATACTAATTACAACATCTGTAAAAAGAGAGTTTTGCTGCTGCTTTTCTGTTCTTATGCTTGTAATTGGCTTATCTATTAAAAGTAATGGCAAAAACCACAATTACTTTTGCACCAACCTAGTAATTGCATTGGTTACTACTTTTAGTTCAATGCGGAATAGTAATGGAGGCAAGTTACCAATTATTGATAAAGAAATCAACATTGCTCTCCCCAAAATATGTTTATATTAGAAAAAGGGTCTCAATAAAATGTTAGAAACTTATCAAAGAACTAACATTTCAGATGTGAGGGGTTTATGAGTTTTCATATTGAAAGAGCTTTATCCTGAAATACTTCAGAAGTAAAATACATGTATTTAACCCAGTCATTCTGCTTACTAGCAATCATCACCCTGTTAGTATTTTGAGCTATGACAAATTGAATTGGTGGTTTCTCCTCTATGGCAAAAAGTGAAATGACAAAAGGAATAGGTAAAGGCTGCCCAAATGCAGAACGTTAGGCTGAGATCCTTCTTCCCGTTACAAGTCCAATGACATACAGTTGCAGAAGTGTGTAAGAAGACAGCATCCTTTAGAAATGTTTGTTGCTGACTCCTCACCATTGCCCAAGAGTCAGGAAGGAGTTGGGCTTTTTAGACTTAATATATACATTTATTAATATATAGAAAAGAAATAAAATCCCAAAGAGAAAGGAAGAAAAATGTTCGATAGAACCATGTCTGTAAGTTGTAAATCATATGCTTTAGAAGTGAAAAATTTACTCAAAATTTCTTGTTAGGTAGTTGTCCATATCACACTCACTACATCATTTGGTGAATTACTGAAACTTTTCACTTGCGTCCAAAATATTTAGTGCAATATAGATATTTAATAATCCTTTCAATAAATATTTGAATTGGAGTAAACTTCTATCAATAAATAATCACCATACAGTGAAATGAATTCTAGAATACAGATGTGTGCAATAGAAGTGGTCCCTAATTTAGCCAGATGTGTAATCATAGCATTTTGGGAGGCCGAGGCAGGCGGGTCACCTGAGGTCAGGAGTTCAAAACTAGCCTGGCCAATATGGTGAAACCCTGTCTCTACTAAAAATACAAAAACTAGCCAGGAACGGTGGCAGGTGCCTGTAATTTCAGCTACTTGGGAGGCTGAGGCAGGAGAATTGCTTGAACCTGGGAGGCGGAGGTTGCGAAGAGCTGAGATTGCGCCACTGCACTCCAGCCTGGGCGACAGAGTAAAACACTGTCTCGTGAAAAAAAAAAAAAAAAGTGGTTCCTAATTTTAATTTTGGCAGGAGTGCGAATGAGCCTTAACATAAGAAAGTATTTTATCAACTAGATCAGAAAGAACGTTCTAAGCAGAAGGAGAAGCTGATACAAAGGAACAGAATCTTGAAATGGGCTACCAATTGTAGGAAACTACAGCTGAGTCATTCCAAGGAACTGGAGCTCAAACCTGGCCTCCTGTTGGATTTCAGCCTTGGCAGATTCATGCGAACTTCATCTGATGGCATCATAAGGTATGATTGGCTCTTCCTGTCAGTTTCACCAAACGTCACTCTTTGGTTAAATTGCAATGAATTCTCTCTGCAGAAAAAAAGGTCTTAAGAAATTTTGTCTGACTCCTTTTTCTCATTTAAAATTCCAAATATCTTATTGCTTTCCTGCTTCCCTGAACTTTCTTTTTTTAAAACCAATTATCTTTTCTTCTTGTTTCTCAGTCCAAGGTACGTGGGCAGTCTTCACCTGATAAAACTCAAGTTAATTAACTCTTCTGTCACCCTCAGACCATCTGTTATTTGAGAAATAGTAGAGAAACATGCTTTTCTCAGACAGAATCGTCCTTCTCCAGGGACTCAGTATGTGTGGCTAGAAGAGCTGTCAGGAAAATCTCCTCTTATTATATTTCAACAAAGTGTGATAGATATCTTTCTGCATATGACCCACTTTGAAAACTTAAGATTTTTAAAAGCTACGTTTCCCAAAATTGTATATTTATTTGTGGGAACCTGAATAAAATGTATCTGCAAATGCTTTCTAGCCCAGGCATTTTGAGGTGAGTTTTTCAGCTATTAAATCTACCAACAAGCCACCAGTAAGTTTACACAGTGTGACTCTGATATTTCTTCTTCTTCTTTTTTTATTTATTTATTTTTTTTGAGAAAGAGTCTTGCTCTGTTGTCTAGGCTGGAGTCCAGTGGCACGATTTTGGCTCACTGCGACCTCTGTCTCCTGGGTTCAAATGATTCTACTGCTTCAGCCTTCTGAGTAGCTGAGATTACAGGCAAGCACCACCATGTCCAGCTAATTTTTGTTTTTGAGTAGAGACAGTGTTTTGCCATGTTGGCCAGGCTGGTCTTGACCTCCTGACCTCAAGTGATATGCACACCTGCCTTGGCCTTTCAAAGTGCTGGGATTACAGGCACGAGCCACTGTGCCTAGCGGACTCTGATATTTCTATTCAGGTGCCCACTCCCATGCCCGGCTGTCATTACCAATTAACTATACTTCCTCCATTAGTTCACCCTCTACCATCCCACTCTCTGATTGCTGCTTCCTATCTTTCCAGATTTAGTGCCTCCAATGCAAAATTTGCACCCTACCAAGACCTCCAGTCCAATGGCCCTACCACATACTATTCCCTACTGGTCACTCTCTTCATTGCCCCCCACTTCTCTCCCTACCCAGTTTATATTACATATTTGAACATTCTAATCACTGCCGTGTGCATCCCTTCATTACCTTGTACTTTCAGTGTAATTGTCTGATGAGATCTGAAAGCTTGTTACATCCAACTTTCCAGAACTTCGAGTATGCACTCAACCAGCAAATGTGGCTGAAGAGAAACCCCCTAACCATGCTGATCCTCTTTCATCACAGTGAAGACCACACATCCCAAGCATCCATGTGGGATGCCAGATAGTCTTTGCATTTTTCCCAAGTCTGTTCACTCTCCTATTTTTCCAGACACCAACCTCATGAATTCTCCTCTCTTCCTCAAGCCCCTAACACCTTTTCCCCACCAAAGAAGGCCTTGATTCTTACTTTGCTAAGAAAATTAAGGTAATATAATGAGAATTTCTACTAGCATCCATTACCATATCTACCTAAGCTTGTGCCTATCTCATCTCATCAGTCCATTCATTCATTCATTCATTCATCCATTTACCTAACTAGGCACCCACCCCCCCACTCACCTATCCATCCATCCATTCATCTCTCCACTCATTCATTCATCTATTATCCATCTGTTCATCTATCCACCCACCCACCCACTTACCTATCCATCCATCCGTTGTCTATCCATTCATCTCTCCACTCATTCATTCATCTATTATCCATCTGTTCATCTATCCATCCATAATCTTTCTTCCAGTACAACAGATAAATACTCTTCTCTTTTATCCATGGCATTCCCTCTGCATCCACAATGGCTCTCCTCTCCTCTCTCTTACTCAAGGACAGCTCTTCAGCAATTGCCGTCACTCCTTATTCATCATCAAGGTTCCCATTTAAGCAGGTGATTCCATCAACATACAAACAGGCTCCTATTTGTCTCATACTAAAAATAAACTCTCTGGATGCACACCAGTTGTTGTTCTACTTTTCTGCTTCCCTTTAAAGCAAACTCTTCCAAAGAACTAATTTCACTCACAGTGTCCATTGCTGTTCTTTGCCCATTCTTTTTCAAGTAATTTCAGTCAGATTTTCTCCCCAGGCATTCCACTTAAACTTCAGCTGTTACAGTTGTTTTTTTGATAAATCCAATCTTTATCTTCCTTGACTTTTAGTAGACTGGCCATGTAATTTATCCTTCCAAACTAATAATTTTAAAAGTAAAAGAGGATGCTATTAATAATTTCTTTGGAATAACACATACAAACTGAGACCATCACAGGAAAACCCAAATAAATATCTATTAGTTTATTGCTAAGTGCTCAAATTCTCTCAACTAGAAGGTCTGAGATTTTTGTCTGCCTTTTCACTTTGAATTTCCAGAGCCCAGAACAGTGCCTGGTGTATATTAGTTGTCGAGTATTGGTGACTGGGTGTTCGGTGAATACATAGTAGGCCCTCAATAGCAGTTGAATGACCAATGGTTGAATACATAATAATTGATTCTTGTGGTGGTCTTAAGCACTAGGAATCTGATGGATCTGGACGTATTGTGCTCTTTTGATCCAATGACTTGAGTTTCCCTACCCAATAGGGCAATAGCCCTAGAGCACCATACTTGTTGTGCCTTCTCTTCCAGCTCTTGTTTTCATTGTAGTCCTTTGACCAGTTTCTTGGATAAGCTTCAGGGCACCTCCAGACTGACGATGATTCATTTGCCTCCTTTATCCAGGATTAGAAGCATAATTTCAGAGGTCACCCAAGAGAGGAGGATTTCCCCATCAGGCCACTGAGCCTTCTGGTATTGCTCATGACTCAGAAACTTGCCCCTGAGATTATCCTCAGTGGGTTCAGAGAAAAGGTAACTGTAAGAGATTAGGAGCAATTACCCTTCTCCAGAGAAAGAATGACAGGCATTGGGCTTGCCTGGTGTTTTTTCAAGCTTATTTTAGACCCTGAATAGAAACTACTTATCCCCTTTTGTATGAGATGAAGTCATAATAACTTGGAGTCATTCAGCCAGAATCCTTTTTCCATTTCAGTAAAAATTCCACCTTCATCCTCATCATCATAGATTCCCCCTCTTTATCCTGCTATACACACGCACACACACACACACACACACATGAATGTACTCATCATATACCAAAGATACTTTTATCTTCCCTTAGAACTAAAAACAAATTGTCACAACTTTACTGATCTAATGATTCTCAAAGAACAAAGGTTAGACAAAGATTCCTAAAGAGCCATTTGACAAACACAGGTCATGACAATTAAGCAGGACCGTTCAGAGCATGCAGGACAAGAAAATAAAAATATACATTAGATAATTGCAGCCCCTCCCCCTCATGCATTTTAAGGAGGGAGGGTGAGGTAGCTACAGTGCCCTTCGCTGGTGGGTGTGGGCTGGGGGGTTGGGAGGGGCTGTGTCAGAGCACGGAGATATTATGAGGACAGAGAAGCCCTGAGTCTGCTGGGCTGGTGGCAGGTGGGCAAGGGAGAGCCCCTGCCAGCCCCCACTCCTCCTTCTGGCGTTTGGGAAGGAGGTGTGGGAGTGGGGGTTGGGCAAAGCCTTCCGTGGGGTATGTGGTGTTTTCTGTCCTTACTGCTAAGTCTTCAGTGATGTTTCTTAGGAGATTCACATGGCGTTCTCATTCCTTAAAAGGGCTGGCAGGTATCTGTCTCATTAGAAGTTTTCTGTTTTACAGATCTGTTCAATATTGCTGACTCCTTGAAAGTAGCTGAATACTGAGATTATCCCCAGTGGGTTCAGAAAAAAGGTAACTGTAAGAGATTAGGAGCAATTACCCTTCTCCAAAGGGTGATTGGCCTAGAATATGGTAATTATTTGAAAGTTTCATGGTCGCTTAGGAAGGATGAGGTCCATCTAGCGATTAGCCATAAGGATTTGTTCCCCTAGTGCTCATCCTAGAGCCTGACATGTAGTTGAAACCTGATGAATGGAGAGAAGGGTAAGGTTCAGAGTGGTTGAGTAACTTAAACCAAAGGCCACATAGCTGGTAAAAGGTAGACCTGGAGTCAAATCCAGGTTCCTGGATTCCAGAACACAGGTGTTTATTCCCTGTACTAATGGTTTAGCATAGCCAGGAGCACACAGTAAGCACATAATCCTTATTGAACTCATTTATTTTATTTCTTAAAGTTTATCTCTCCTGCCCCTAGCCTGGCTAGGATCAAAAAGCAGGGATTAAGTTTACAACTCTCCCTTTTTAAGAAAAAACACTTTGATTTCGGGCTACGATGAGTCATTATGCCACTGGCTTTTGCTAAATTCGCTGATACAAGCCCCATCTCTCATGGTGCTGTGTTGAAAGGTTGGGGCTTTTATCCCAGGGCACTTAGGTAGATAAAGGAATAATACAAGCTGAAAAGCTTAACTACTCACTGCGGGAGCAGAAGACTGATTATTCCAGCCACAAAAGATATACTTTGCCAGAAGGGAAAAAAAATTAAAATCATCTCATCATTAATATGTACAAGCTCAACAATGTTAAAATTTATTTTATAAACACAGTTATAATCATAGTAGCTAATTTTATTTTTTTAATCAAAAGGTAATTTTAATTAAAAGGTAATTTTGATTAAAACAGTCTCACATAAATGCTGATACTACTATTTTCGTTGCTGGGAATTCCTTCTGAGTCCCTGGTTGAATGGTGACATAGGTGAGATGATAAGGAACTTGAGTTGTGTTCTATTTTCATTTAACATTTTATCATAAATATACTTTGTTGTTGCTAAATATTCATAATTACCATTTTTATTGACTGCAGAATATTGCTGCATCATGTGTTATTTAGCCAAGATACTGTGGTTGGACATTTATATTGTTTTCAGGTTTTCCTATTTTAGATCATGCTGCAATCAGCCTCCTTAGATCTTTAGCATTTTACTTGGGAGCTTCTCCTGCTTTGGTTAAAACCCGCCATTAAAAACAAATTTGTTTTAAGCTCTAGGGTACATGTGCAGGATGTGCAGGGTTGTTACACAGGTAAATGTGTGCCATGGTGGTTTGCTGCATCTATCAAACCATCACCCAGGTATTAAGCCCAGCATGCATTAGCTATTCTTCCCTATGCTTTCCTTCTTCCTGACCCCGCAACAGGCCCCAGTGTGTGGTGTTCCCCTCCCTGTGTCCACGTGTTCTCGTTGTTCAGCTCCCACTTATAAGTGAGAACATGTAAAAACCCTCCAACTTTTATTACCAAGCAAAAGGATAGAAACGTCCTGTGTTCTAGAAGTGTTCTGTCAAATTATGTCCCCAAAGCCTTGTACAACTGGACCATGGCTTCCATTAGGCATGAGTGAACCAGGTTCACCTCAGCATTCCCAGCACTGGCCATCATTTACTAAAAAAATACTTAGGGTCAATTTAATAAAGTAAAATGGTAATTTGATGTCTTAGTTGCATTTCATTGAATATCAGTGCTGTGAGTTTTCATACATTTGTTTTCGAGCAGTATTGCATATTCTATGTGCTAAGTGCGTATGCCATGAGAACAGTTTTTAAAATTGTAAATCGTATAGCCTTTGATAATGCACTTTTAACAAAACACTGTGTCATCTGACCCTTGATTTGCTGGCTTGGCTCTGGGAATCATGTCAGCTACAGAAGCTAATTAGAGAGATTCACTTTGATAAGTTTGCCAGAAAAAATAGTGTAATAAAGAAAGTGGAAAATTGCTTACAGTACTCCCTTCATACTTATATCATCATCATGTCACGGCTTCATAAAGCTAATTTGCTTCTAGGTAACTTGGCTGATGAGACTGAGAAAAACCCTGTTCTCTCCCAGGGTTCTTCAAGTCAGCAGGAACCAGAGTGAGAATGACAGCATTCTTAATGGGAGGGCTGAGATGCTTGCATCACAAGTACACACTGACTGTCACGTTCAGCCTGCCTCATGCTCTGTTTCCTCTCCTGCGCGGAGCTTCCAGAGTGCTCACAGCTGTGGATGGACCAGCCTTAATGGCAGTGAGCAGATGCCCTACCTGCACCTGTATCTGCTTCTCAGTGTCGAATCTCCCTTTCCTCCTGTCAGCAGGAGCTGGGTTGAACTGATGATTCGTGATTAAGACAATCAGGTGCTGTGCTTTTCCTGAGCTTTCTGAGGCTCAGGACGATGAGGCTGAGACCCGGGGTGGGAGGAAAGCTGGAGTGGAGGGAGCAGAATTCAGGTGAGTCTAATGCATGACTGAGACACTGAGGCTGGGAAGCCAGTGATGAAGACCATGCAGGAGGAAGGTGATGAGGCCACGGGGGCTGGGGTGGGAAGTCCATGCTGAAATTGGGAATGAAGTCAGTGCCTGGGGCTCTTCTTTTGGGGATAGTGGGTCTGCTTCTGGAGAGGAACAGATAAAACTAGCAGCACCGGGGTCTCTGGAATAGGTGTGATCTGGCTTGACTGGGATCCACCCACAACAGACCCACAGCCAGTACAACATGGTGGGTGAAAGCATGCACCTCTAAGTCAATGGGACTGGCTTTGAATCCTGGCTTGTCCACTTGCTAGTTGTGTGACTCTTAAGTGAAAGTTCTTAGCACTGTCTAACACATGATAAGTGCTCAATAAATGTTAGTTCTGAGTGGTAAACATTAGCACGATGCTTGCTATTTATTTGTGAACTATCTACAACATGCCCAGATCTGTTCTAGACCCTGCAGAGGGCTACAAGAAAGCACACATGGGTGGACCGCATGTAGGACTTTACATCTATCCGGTGAGAAATGTATATTTCACTGAATAACTGTCCTTGGAACTCAGAAGAGGAAGCAGGCAGGTGAGAAGGCAGCTTGAAGCCTGTGGAATCTGACCCAGTCCTTTCTAGAGAGGAAAGGCCTAGAGGAAGGGGGCACAGGAATTTCAGGGGCTCAGCAGGGGCACAAATGTGCAGGAGACATAAGCGCCCCACCTAGGCGAACTGGACCTCAATGCACAGTACTATATTTATATGAGACATTTTATATGTGTATATGTGCATGTACATATATGCAAATGAATACAAAGGGCAGATGAATATACACCAAACTATTGGCAGAGGTTGTCTGGGGCAGTGAGTGAGAGTTAAGAGGGATTTGTATATTTTACTCTTTATAAATTCATTTCCGTATTGTTAGAATATTTTACACCGTCAAAGCATTTATTCATTATTAGTGGAAGCAAAAGGATTTTAAAAAAGTAATTTGAGACTGTAGTGTGAAATGCCTTAGAGATCATTCAACCTGCAGAGGGCAAGAAACAGGTTGTGGGCAAAGGGATGGAGAAGTGAAAACCAAAAGCACAGAAGCAGAAGATGACTCTTGCTGGGATGTATCAGGTTGCAGGGGACCCGAGGATGAGATGTAATGTCACTGCTCAGGAGCCCCGAGCATCTGCCCGGTGCCACATGTCATCGCAAGTTCTTGCAACAGCCTTGCAAAGTGCGGGTAACCACACCCATCCTACAGATGGGGAAAAAGAAGCCCAGGGGAGTTAATCCTTCTCCCCAGGTCACACAGCCTGTGGGTGAAGGAGCCTATGTACAAACCCATGGTGGCCTGAAGACTCGCCTCTTCCCTTTCTTCCAAGGGAGTAGGTGGGGACGGTCAGAAGGCCACTGCGGTTCCAGCTCCACAGTGGGTGTGGGAGGCACCTCACTTCTATAAATAATGATAATACATCAGAGCTTAAGCTCTGGTTAAGCTCTGGTTTATTATTATTTTAAGAGAGGATCTTGCTGTGTCTTCCAAGCTGGAGTGCAGTGGCGAAATCATAGCTCACTGCAGCTTCAACCTCCCAAGCTCAAGCAATCCTCCCACTCTGGCCTCCAAAGTGGCTGGGACTAGAGGTGTGTGCCACCGCACCCAGATAACTTCGTTTATACACACACACACACACACACACACACACACACAGATATATATGCTTCTGGATATGTGTGTGTGTGTGTGTAGTTTTTCCTGGTAGAGATAGGGTTTCACCATGTTGGGCGTGCTGGTCTCAAATTCCTGGACTCAAGCGATCTGCCCACTGCCCACCTTGGCTTTCCAAAGTGCTGGGATTGCAAGGATGAGCCATGATGCCTGGCCATCTGATTTTAAAATTAGATATTCATTCTTAACCTTCTCAACTGTCTGAGCTCCCCTAAGCTGATATTGGCCTTGACTGGGTGCTGACTGGCTTTGTAGCACTTTTGATGGCCAGTCTATTTCCCTGTCATCAGCCTGTCTATATAAAGCCACAAGATAACAGCTGGCTACTGTTGGTTTTACTGAGAAAAACAAATAAGGACCTGAGTTGACATTACTGAGGGCTAGAGGAACCAGATGTTAATGACCTTGCCTATCTGACCAAGGCTTTGGGCAGGGTAGAAAGGTGAAATTAACTTAATTTGAATAGCAAAATAATGCATATTTACTGAATGTAGTAGGCAGAATAATGGCTCACCAAAGATGCCCAGGATCTAATCCTCAGAATTTGTGAATATGTTTGGTGACATGGCAAAGGGGAATTAAGGTTGCGGATGGAATTAAGGTTGCTAGTCATCGGACTTTAAAAAAGGAGATTATCCTGGATTATCCAAATGGGCCCAGTGTAAGCAGAGAGGTCCTTAAAAGTGAAAGATGGAGGCAGAAGAGATCAGAGTCAGATGTCTGGACCAGCAGTATTCATACCACCTGGGAGCCTGTTAGAACCTCAGACCCCACCCCAAACCTGCTCAATCAGACTTTGCCTTGGAGCAGAAGCCCAGGAGATTTGAGAGGCCCTGAGGTAGGTCTGAGCCCCCCTGATGCAGAGCAATGGGTCCAAATCCTGACCACTGTTTGTCATGTAGGAATGTGGGTCATTGTCATCAGGTCTAATTTTTCAAGAGAAGCTGGAAAATCAGGATTTTTAATGTGAACGATCTTAATTTTTTAATACTTTGTAGGAAGAAACCAAAGTTTGCCTATGGACCACCAGTTTGCAACCTTTTCTCTAGACTTCCCTCTACCACCCTAGAATACTTGGGACTCTGGTTCTGATTCGAACACAGATGAGAAGAGTGATATTGAGCAAGTTCTTCTGTGTGGAACTCCAACTCCTTCCTTAAAAAATGAGGGTGGATAATGATACCCATTGTTCCATCTTCCATCAATGTTGGGGACAGCAGGTTTAATGTATCTTCTCAAACTCAAACAACATTTGAACAGCTTTTAGAGGGAAGAAGTTGAATGATCCCTAGGTATCCAATTAGATCTTTTTTTTTTTTTTTTGAGACTGAGTCTCACACTGTCACCCAGGCTGGAGTGCAATGGCACGATTTTGGCTCACTGCAACCTCCACCTGCTGGGTTCAAGTGATTCTCCTGTTTCAGCCTTCTGAATAGCTGGGATTATAAGTGCCCACCACCACGCCTGGCTAATTTTTTGTATTTTTAGTAGAGACTGGGTTTCACTATGTTGGCCAGGCTGGTGTTGAATTCCTGACCTTGTGATCCACCCGCCTTGGCCTCCCAAAGTGCTAGCATTACAGGTGTGAGCCACTGCACCAGGGCCAATTAAATCATTTTTATTAGTGAAATGAGCATCAAGATCATTTTATGCTTATAGTATTATGGATTTCTAAAACTAGAAATTGCAATACAATACAAATAAGGCCATAAAGCCAGATACAGTTTAAATTAACTAGTATGCTTTAACATGACAAATGCTGCTGTTTTGATGCAGTGATGTCAATGACTGGGGTGGGCGCGCCCAAGGCTCTGAGTGCAGTGGCTCATGGTGTTTTGGGCTATGGGAACCCGGGCCATGGGAGCCATGTGGGGTATTTCAGTTCTCACACCCCTCCCTCTCTTCACATCGCTGTGATTCCATTCATAGAGGAGGCTGTGACTTCATTTCCAGCTCTCAATTCTCACACCCCCCCTCTCTTCACATCGCTGTGATTCCATTCATAGAGGAGACTGTGACTTCATTTCCTGTTCTCATGGCACAAACTTATGTCTGAGATGCAATATCTGCCTTTGCACTGTTGACTAAAGAAAAAAATAAGCTTTTAAAGAATCAAAGTTAGTTTTATTGAGAAGTCTTACTGAAGACTGCAGCGCAGGGAAAGTCTTTCTGAGAGGTTCTGTTAGACTGCCCCAGCGTAGTGTTTTAGCTTCTAGTTTATAGATGGACTGTGGATGTTCAGTGCATACAAAACCACATCACACTTGCTCATAGGTTACATTAAAGCAGAGTCCCACCAAGGTTGGGTATAAGAGCACACCTGTCGGGAGGCTGAGGCGGGCGGATCACGAGGTCAGGAGTTCGAGACCAGCCTGGCCAACATGGTGAAACCTCGTCTCTACTAAAAATACAAAAAATTAGCCTAGCGTGATGGTGCGCACCGGTAGTCCCAGCTACCTGGAAGGCTGAGGCAGAAGAATCTCTTGAACCCAGGAGGCGGACTTTGCAGTGAGCTGAGATCACACCACTGCACTCCAGCCTGGGTGACAGAAAGAGACTCCGTCTCAAAAACAAACAAACAAACAAACACCACAAAACACATCTGGTTATTGATTACGACAGCATAATCACTAGCCCTGCCAGTTGTTATGTGAAGAAAAAGGCAAGGACTAGGGTCATTCATCCTTTCAGGAATACAGTGACCCAGGCAAGAGATGTTGGGGCCGTGTGCTGTCCCCTATTTTGTCTTCAGAGCATCTTTCTGGAGAGCTTTGTGTCATCATATAGTTGGGGGCTTGTGACATTTTACTGGCAGGCAGAAATGAGTGTATGGCTTCTGATGTTAGCTACCTTGTCTCACAGTACCATAGAATCCCTCGGAGTCAACCTGTCATACACCCTGCGGCAAGGACAGGCACCAAAACTGCATAGGTGTGCTCCACCTGATGGTGGTCACCCCAGTGACTTCAAGAAAGCTCCGGGGCTTAGGTTAACATTATTATGGAAACCACCTGTGTATTCTCTGCTTCTGTGAGTTAGACCTTTTTTTTAGATTCTAAGAGGGAGATCATGCAGTATTTGTCACTTTGCATAAAGTCCTCTAGGTTCACCCATGTCACAAATGACAGTGTTGCCTTCTTTTTAAAGGCTGAATAGTATTCCTTTGTATACAAATACTGCATTTTCTTTATCCATTCATCCGCTGATGGAAATGTGGGTTGATTTCACATCTTGACTATTATGAATAATGCTGCAGTGAACATGGGAATGAAGATATCTCTTTGGGATACTGATTTTATTTCCTTTGAATATATACCCAGAGGTAGGTTTGATTGCCAGATCATTTGGTAGTTCTAGATTTACTTTTTGGGGAACCTCCATACTATTTTTCATAATGGCTGTGCTGATTTACATCCCACTAACAGCATGCAAGTGTCACTTTCTCTACATCTTCACCAACACTTATTATCTTTTCTTTTTGAAAACAGCCCTTCTAACAGGTATGAAATGATCTCGATTGTGGTTTGGATTTGCATTTCTCTAATTTGAGTGATGTTGAGCATTTTTTCATGTACCTCTTGGCCATTTGTTTGTCTTCTTTTGAGAAGTGTGTATTCGGCTCTTTTGCCCATTCCTTAATCTATTTGTTTTCTTGCTATTGCGTTCCTTCCGTATTTTGGATATTAACCCCTTATCAGATGTGTGGTCCACAAATATTTTCTCCTATTCCGTAGATTATCTTGTCACTTTGTTGATTGTTTCCTTTGCTGTGCAAAGACTCTTTGGTTTGATAAATCCCACTTGTACATTTTGCTTTTGTGGCCTGTGCTTTTGGTGTCCTAGCTGAAAAAATTATTGCCCAGCCTGATATCAGGAAGTTTTCCCCTGCATTTTCTTGTAGTAGTTTTACAGTATCAAGTTTTATAATTAAGTCTTTAATACACTTTGAGTTGATTTTGTATATGGTGTGAGATAAAGGTCTAATTTCACTCTTCTGCATGTGGATATCCAGTTTTTCTCAGTACTATTTATTGAAGAAACTGTCATTTCCCCATTATGTATTTTTGGCACCTTTGTTGATAATCAACTGACCATAAATAAGTGGATTTATTTCTGGGCTTTCTGTTTTATTCCATTGGTATGTGTGTGTGTGTGATGTGAGGTAATGTATATGTATATACAGTATATGATGTGAGGTAATTTTATTCTTCTGCATGTGGATTTCTGGTTTTCCCAACATAATTTGTTACAATAACCTTAATTGTTATGGTGAAGATAAAATGCAATGATGAATGTGGAAATGTTTTCAAGACTGTAAATGGTTGTCCAGATGTCAGTACTCTGTTATTATGTCAGGATGCTGGTTAAGAATTGTGATGAGCTTAAAGCATTATCTCTTTCTGGAAATTTGCCTACAAAAGAGGGCAAAAAATGAAAGCTAAAGCCATATATCGTGGTAGGAAAATTTTGGTGTAGCCAAGTAGTGGGATAGGGATATTTTAGATTGGGCATTAGGGAGCCCTTGTAATCATACTATTCAAACTAATTGGAAGAAAAAGACATTCTTGGGAGAATGAGACATTCTTAGGCTATAAAATTTGGTTTCTGAGATGAAAAGGCATATTTGATAAATAGCTTCTCCTTTCTAAATGAAGTGGCATTTGCCAAAATGGATTCTGAGCTATTGGCTTGCTGAGTTAGTGTTTTAGTTACCCATTTTCACTAAGGATTTCTTGCATAAAAACCAAGTCCCTAGGTAACTTGCATGCCCTGACCCTTTGGAGATATAATCATTGTTGCCAGTTGCCCCTTCATTCCAGGAGTGTCTTTATAGAGAGATCAAAATGCTTGTAACAATTTAAGTCACTTCATTGTTACATCTTTTTATTTATTTGACTAAAATATTCACAAATATGAATCCACTATGTAAGCTTTACCCGTCCTCTTGGCACACAGTAGTGGAAGCCTCTTATCTAGATCTTGGGCAGGCTCCCTATATCTTGGTGCAAGCAAGTGGCTGCCTTCTATGTTAGAGCCACCTACTCTGCTCTGGCCTGGCTCCTCCTGCCTCTGCTTCTCTGCTCATCTCTCTAGCTTGACATCTTAACAATGACTTCCCTGGGCCTTGACTCCAGTTACTATGTTTATCAACTAACGTAGGTTCAGAAAGCGGTGTTTTAAGTTAGCTGGAGGCAGCAGGAGTGAAGGGACAGAACTTTGTACCTTCACTGGACTAAATGGCATCTTCAGGATTTGACCCAGTGCAGGCAAAGAATTTAGCCAATTGCTTATAGTGATCGCAGCAGAAGCGGCCTACAGCAGACACGCAGCTATTAAATGAAGGTCAGCTCTTTGTCACTTGACAGAGAGAGAACACAGTAGTAAAAGTGTATTCTAGCAAGCAGCTAAAACCTGTTTTCCATGCTAATTACAAACGGAGGTCATGGGAAAGAGAATTTTAATTGACTATAACATGCTACAATGGTTATTCTGAAATATTAGCTTATAAATTTCACTAACACTGTGTGCCAAGGAGCAGAAATCTGTAAACACAAGTGATTAGGGTCACCTTCTATTATGTTTTTTTTTTATGGGGGGGGGGAGCGGCTAGTTGTCCACAAATTGTATAATGTGTACTTGTTTATTCTTTGCTAATTCATTCATTTATTCAGTAGCTATTAGCATTTACTAACTCTAAGACATTGCCCAAATTTTCTACAATTACGAAGGTGAATGACAGTCAACAACAACAACAACAACAACAGTGTTTGCCGTAATGTGAGGAAGGGCGAGGAAGAACTTAGGTCTTGGGTTTCAGGTGACCAGATGGCTTTTTTGTCAGGCAAATATTCCCCTAAGAAACACTAGTGTTGAACAGCTTTTCTGAGTGTTTGATTATTGAGTCTTAAAAGTCAGAATGAAATACTTGAGAGAAAAAGTGGATAGTTTCCTTTTCTATCTCTGGGATATTACAAACCAACCAGCTTTCTCTATTTTTCTCACTTCTAGAGCATCTGTCTTCCCTTCCTACCTGGATTAGCCTGTGAGGTGGTTTCTTTGGGGAGGCCCCCTCCCTCCCTGGACAGCTGGTCTGGACCAGCCTCCTTTTACCTGGGAGGAGATGGTCATTTTTCTTTCCTCTGACTCTCAAACCTTCTGCTTCTCCCTGGAAGGACTGCTCTGACTTCCTTCATATTGGAGTAGGATCTGAAATTGTAGTTCAGGCTAATATGAGCATATATATATATGTATATAATATATAAATATTGTTATATTATAATATGTTATTAATATATAATACAAACAACATATTTATATTATAATATTTTATATAAGCATATATATATTTATATATAAAAAAGCATATATTATATATATGCTCATTTATTCTTTTTTTAACTTTTATTTCCAGTTCAGAGGTACAAGTGCAGGTTTGTTACATAGGTAAACTTGTGTCATGGGTGTTTTTTGTACAGATTATTTCATCACCCAGGTATTAAGCCTAGTACCCATTAGTTATTTTTCCTGATCCTCTCCCTCCTCCCACCCTCCCCTCTCCGAGGACACCCACCCCCATGTGTCCGTGTGTTCTCATAAATAATTTAGCTCCCACTTATAAGTGAGAACATGTGGTGTTTGGTTTTCACTTCTTGTGTTAGTTTGCTAAAGATAATGGCCTCCAGCTCCATACAAAGGACATGATCTTGTTCCTTTTTATGGCTGCATAGTATTCCATGGTGTATATGTACCACATTTGTATTATCTAGTCCATCACTGATGGGCATTTATGTTGATTTCATGTCTTTGCTATTGTGAATAGTGCTGCAATGAACATATGTGTGCATGCGTCTTTATAACAGAGTAATTTATATTCCTTTGGGCATATACCCAGTAATGGGATCGCTGGGTCGAATGGTATTTCTGTCTTTAGGTGTTTAAGGAATTGCCACACTGTCTTCCGTGAGGGTTGAACTAATTTATACTTCCACAAACAGTGTAAAAGCATTTGTTTTTCTCCACAACCTCACCAGAATCTGTTCGTTTTTGACTTTTTAATAGTAGCCATTCTGATGACTGGTGTTAGATGGTATCTCATTATGGTTTTGATTTGCATTTCTCTAATGATAGTGATGTTGAGCTTCTTTTCATAGGATTGTTGGCTGCATATATGTCTTCTTTTGAAAAGTGTCCATGCATGTCCTTTGCCCCTTTGCCCACTTGTTAATGGGTTGTTTGTTTGTTTTATTCTTGTTAAGTTCCTCATAGATGCTGGATATTAGACTGTTGTGGATGCATAGTTTGCAAAATTTTTCTCCCATTCTGTAGGTTGTCTGTTTGCTCTGTTGATAGTTTCTTTTGCTGTTCAGAGCTCTTTAGTTTAAATAAATCTCGCCTGTCAATTTTTGCTTCTGTTTCAATTGTTTTTGGCATCTTTATCATGAAATCTTTGTCCATGCCTCTGTCCTGCATGGTATTGCCTAGGTTGTCTTCCAAAGTTTTCATTTTAAAATTTAAATCTGTAATCCATCCTGAATTAATTTTTGTATATGGTGTAAGGAAGGGGTCCAGTTTCAGTCTTCTGCATATGGATAGCCAGTTATCCCAGCACCATTTATTGAATAGGAAGTCTTTCCCCATTGCTTGTTTTTGTCAGGTTTGTCAAAGATCAGACAGTTTTAGGTGGGTGGTCTTATTCTAGGTTCAACAATAGTAATAAGCTTCTTTCGTGTGTTAGGTGCTGAAGATACAGTGGTGAAATAAACAAACAAAACATAGCCCTTCCATTATGATGCTTATATCTGGATAGAAGAGGGACTTTAAACAAACAAACACAAAGATGCATACATGATTACAAATCGTGATAGGCACCATGAAAGGAAGGCATCTCTGGAGAGAGTAAGTAGAGGGCTCTGATTGCTCTCCAAGGAAGGGATGTTTGGACTGACTCTGAAGGATGAGAAGGAACCAGACTAGAGAAGTGTGTTCCAGGCAGAGAATAGGACCTAAGAGGGTGAGGGAGGTGGGCAGAGTCTGGTGCTATGAAGAATTGCAAGGCGGGCAGGACAGAAGGTCCATAATGAGAAGACTGTAGAGCCACAAACAAGGTACCTGAGGTCTTGGGGACCATTGGCTTCTGCTCTGAGGAGGCTTTAGGCATGGTCAGATCTGTGTTTCTAAAAGATCATCCTGGTTGTTTCAAAAGGGAGTGACAGGTGGCAGCAGGAAAGCCACGAGACCAATGAACAAGACTTTTGTAGTAGTTGACAGAGAGATAATAATAGCATGGGCTGGACTGGTGGCCTTTGCTATGGTGAGAAGTGCACAGATGAGGGATACATTGGGAGGTAGAACCAACAACCTTGGATGGGCTAAAAGAAAGTGAATCCTCTCTGGTAACCAGTTGACTTTCTAGATGCTAACTGTGGCCAGGGACCAGAATCCCAGCAACAAGTAAAATGTGCTTCTGCTTCACTCTGCCTCTTGTGCACATGCTTAGGAACCTCAGAGAAGGTTAGGACTTCAATGTTCCAGTGACCCTGCCTAATTATATCATAATGAATTCACTTGCTCTTATTTCCTCCTTTTATCCCTTTCTCATTTTCTCCCCTTCTTCCCTTCCTTTCTACATTCCTTTCAACAAGTATTTATTTACTGAGCATAGGCTATGTCCCAGTACTAGAGTAGTCAAGGAGGGGTTACATCAGTGAATAAGAAAGATCAAGTCCCAGCTCTCGTGAAACTTGTGTCCTAGCAGGTAGAGACAGCCAGGGAAGGAACAAGACAATATTTTGTGGTTTTCATTGTGTAGATATTACACATATTTAATTAAATTTATACCTAAGTATTTCATATTTTAAATGTCATGTAAGTGACCTTTTTAAATGCCAAATTTCATTTTTCATTGTTATTATACAAAGATGCAATAGGTTTTTGTATGTCAACCTGGTAGCCTGTGTTCTTGTCGAACTCTTATTTCTAGTTGCTTTTAAAAATAGAATCCGTGGGATTTTCTATATAAATAATCATGGTGCAAAATAAACAGCTCTTCCTTTCCAATCTGTATGCCTTTTATTTTTTTTTTCTTACCTGAATGCATTAGCTAGAACTTCTAGGCCAATGTTAAATAGTAGCAGTAAGAGTGGACATCCTTTTATTCTCATCTTAGAAAGGAAAACATTCAGTTTTTTCATCATTAAATATGATGTTAGTTGCAGGTTTTCTTTTTTTTTGTAGATATCCTTCTCCAGGTTGAAGAAGTTCTTTTTTTTTCTTCTTATGTTTCTGAGAGGTTTTTATCATAAATACGTGTTGTGTTTTGTCAACTGCCATTGTTGCATTTTGAGATAATTACATGGTTAAGGTTGTTTAGCCTGCTAATATGGTAAATTAAAAAAAACTGATTTTAAAATACTAATCCACCTCCCATTCCTTGGATAAAACTCACTTAGAAATGAAGTAGTATAATTTTAAAATATTGATGTATTATATTTATAACTTTTGTTAACAACTTTTACATCTGTATTCAAGAGGGATACTGACCTGCACTTTTCTGGTAATACATTTGTTTGAAGTTTGAATCAGGAAAATGCTGCTATTATAAAATAAGTTGAAGAGTATCACTCCTTTTTTATTTTCTGGAAGAATTTATATAAAGTTGATATGACTTATTCCTTAAATGTTTGATAGAATTCACTTCAAACATCTGGGCCTACTGTTTTCTTTGTGAGAAGGTTTTTAGTAAGATTTGTTTGTTAGTTATAGGATTCTTCAGGTTGACTGTTTCACTATTCTAGATACCTCATATAAGTGGAATCATACAATATGTTTTCTTTATATTTAGCTTATTTCAGTTAGCATTATGTTTTCAAGGTTCATTCATGTTGTAGCATGTTCCAGAATTTCCTTCCTTTTTTTTAGTTGAATAATGTTCCATTGTATGTATATACCCCATTTTGTTTACCCATTCATCCCTCTGTAGGCAGTTGGCTTGTTTCTTCCTTTTGGCTACTGTGAATAATGCTGTTATGAACATCGTTGCACAAATATCTGTTCAAATTTCTGTTTTCAATTATTTTTGAGTATATACCCAGAAGTGGAATTGTTAGATCATATGTTAATTCTATTCTTTAATTTTTCGGGGAAACTTTATATTCCTTTTCATAGCAGCTGTACTATTTTACAATCCTAACAGCAATGCACAAAGGCTCCAATTTTTTTGTATCCTCACTAACATTTATTTTCTATCCTTAAAAAATAGCCATTTGAATGGATATAAAGGTATCTTATTGTGGTTTTCATTTGCATTTCCCTAATAGTGATGTTGAACATCATCTCATGAATTTATTGGCCATTTGTCTCCAGCTTTCATATGGTTAGTGTTTGCATGATATATGTTTTTCCCTACTTTGCTTTTAAGCTATGTGTGTGTGTGTATTTAAAGTATGCATCTTCAGGTTAGGGAACCCAGCCATAAAGCCATCTGATTTTCAACAAAGTCGACAATAACAAGCAATGGGTAAAGGACGCCCTATTCAATAAATAGTGCTGAGATAATTGGCTAACCATATGCAGAAGATTGAAATTGAACCCATTATTTTCACTATTTATAAAAACTAACTTAGATGGATTAAAGATTTAAGTATAAGACTACAAACTGCAACAATCCTAGATAAAAACTTTAAAAACGCCACTCAGGACATTTGCCTTGGGAAAGAATTTAGGACTAAGTCCTCAATAGCAATTGCGACCAAAAAAAAAAAAATGACAAGTGGGACCTAATTAAACTAAAGAGCTTCAGCACAGCAAAATAAACTATCAACAGAGTAGGAGAGTGATTTGAGCAATAATAAAACTCCAGTCTCCCTCACAGCTGGCTTTGTGTAAATTACTCTTTCTCCATTCAATTCCCCTGTCTTGATAAACTGGCTCTGTCTAGGCAGTGGGCAAAGTGAACCCATTGGGTGGTTACAAATTTGGGGGCTCATCTGGGATTGCCCTTGTGGCTACCTGCCCATGGTTCAGTAGCTCCCTCCCACAATGGATCCAGAGACCAGCACTTGTGGCAACTTAGTTCTGTTGGATGGTGGGCTGACTCTGGTACTCTGTCTACTGGCAGGGCACTGCTGAGACAATGTGCATGGATTTAATTGCAATAAGGAAATAGTCCTGGGGAGATAGCCCATAACTGTAGGCATATCACAGGGTGTCTGTGTGTAGCCCAGTCATGGAGTGTCTGTAGCTGTAGCCCCATTACATAGTGTTTGGTTTGGTAAGTATCATAGGTGCTGTCAACACCTCCTTCCTTCTCCTGATGGTTTGACTTCTTCTGGGGTCTGAGTTCTTCTGCAGCCCCATTGTGGGGTGTCTGTCTCAGTTTGACTCCTTCCGGATTCTTGGTCAGCTCTCCCTAATTATCAGGAAGAGTCTTGTTTTCAGAGATGTCTCCTCAGTCAGGAAGACTTTGGGGAGATTTCTCAGACAGAGAATAGGAGGGTAGTTTGGAAGGGATACTCTTGGAGTTCTTGGTTAGGGATCGTGATTTGGAAGACCTTCTGTCTGTCTTGTCTTTATGTGTGCTTGTATACGTGGAGGGAATTTCTGAAAGAATTGCTGATGGAAGGCCAGCAGGCCTAACGCAGAGAACCCTCCTTATTTATCTGGTCACATTTGGTGAGTCCTGGAGAAAGCTCAGCAGACCTGACACGGGGTGACTCGCTCTTCATCTTGCCCAGAGAGCACCCACTGAATTATCATTCAGAGGTCATCCCTCCCCACCAGGAGTGGATCAAAGACAACAGGGACCAACGGGAGAAAGTGTGAGCCTTGCCAGGTTGATAATCGGTGCTGAATGAGGTGACTAGTGTCTGTTTGTGTCTGTTTTGTTATGTGTATTTTGCTTCAACTGGGATGGAAAATGTTAGATTGATTCCACACACAACCTGTTGAGCAGCATCTTGCAAAATTGAGAACCTTTTGCCTGTGGTTCCATAAAACAGAACAGCGTGATTTTCTTTTGTAAAGTGGCTTGACCCCCACAGTTATGGAACAGTGAGCAGGGTCATCCAAAGCTGCTCCATTCTTCTGAAAACTGTAAAGGGGACCTGGAAACCTGGCATGCCAGCATAAAGGATACGAAATTCTTTTTTTTTTCTTTTTTGGGATGGTTTCCCTTTTGTTACCAGGCTGGAGTGCAATGGCACAATCCTGGCTCACTGCAACCTCCACAACCTCCGCCTCCCGGGTTCAAGTGATTCTCCTGCCTCAGTCCCCCGAGCAGCTGGGATGACAGGCATGTGCCACCACACCTGGCTCATTTTGTATTTTTAGTAGAGACAGGTTTCTCCGTGTTGGTGAGGCTGGTCTCGAACTCCTGACCTCAGGTGATCTGCCCGCCTCGGCCTCCCAAAGTGCTGGGATTACAGGCATGAGCCAGCGTGCCCAGCCTAAGAAATTCTTACTAGTCAAGTTTCTGGTCTCTCTCTCTCTCTCTATGTGTATGTGTGGTGGGGGGGGGGATGGGGGGAATGTTAAACGTCACTGTTTGTCTCCTCTGCAAGAGTTTGATAGAAAAAAAGAGGATTTGTGAAATTAGCCTTAGAATGTAACAAATCTGGTGGAATTTGTGCTAACAATTTGTCTTTCTGTGTCATTCCATAACAGAGAGAGGTATACCTGGATAGAACGTGGGCTTACAACCCCTGTAAGTTCACATTTTAAGCCAGCCTGGCAGCTGGTCAGTTACCAAGTTCGCTACAGGTCCCTGAAACCAGTACCAGATAAAATTTCTCTGTCTTGTTTTGTATCCTTAAGAGCTTAACCTTGTGACCATGTGGAGGTACTTTCTCTTGGTCTCCACCATCCAGAGGACAGGAATTTGGGGGTTCATGTCATAGTTAGCCCTAAAAATTATCTTGAGCAGTTAAAAGCCTCTGCAAGCTTGACATTGGCTGCTCTAGACTTCTGGGAAGAGCAACAGAAACTGCTCAGTGCTGTAACTCAGTAGCTAAGATTCTGTCTTTTGGCAATGGCAGCACGGGTTTCAATTCCTGGTTTCAGGAATGATTCCTTTCTGGTTTGTTATTTGCGTGACTTTGTCATTTATTAAGACCCCCTCCCCTCCTCCACCCATGGATAGTTTCTAATTTCCTGTCTTGAAACTACCTTGGAGAGATTCTAAATCTTGTAAAAAAAGAAAAAGAAAAAAGAAAAAAAAAGAAAAGAAACTGCCTACCATCTCTTTGAGATACCTTATGTGCCTGTGGTTAAGTTATAATCTTAGTTAAAACTTAAATTTCTCAAATAACTTAAAACAGAGCTACTATTTGACCCAGCAATTCCACTACTGGGTGTATGCTCAAAGAAATATAAACGTTCCATCAAAAAGACACATGTAGTTGTGTGTTCCTTGCGGCACTATTCACAATAGCAAAGACATGGAATTAACCTAGATGCCTATCAACAGTGGACTGAATAAAGAAATAAAGAAAATGTGGGCTGAGCGCGGTGGCTCATGCCTGTAATCCCAGCACGTTGGGAGGCAGAGATGGGTGGATCATGGGATCAGGAGATTGAGACCATCCTGGCTAACATGGTGAACCCCATCTCTAGTAAAAATACAAAAAGATTAGCCAGACGTGGTGGCAGGTGCCTGTAGTCCCAGGTACTCGGGAGACTGAGGCAGGAGAATGGCGTGAACCCGGGAGGCAGAGCTTGCAGTGAGCTGAGATGGCGCCACTGCACTCCAGCCCGGGTGACAGAGCGAGACTCCATCTCAAAAAAGAAAATGTGGTACATATACCACAGAATACTGCAGCCAGAAAAAAGATGAACCCTCCCCCCCAAATCATGGGTTTTGCAGCAACATGGATGAAACTGGAGGCCATTATTTTAAGCAAGTTCACATAAGAAATCAAATGCTGCACGTTCTCACTTATAAGTAGGACCTAAACACTGAGAGCACATAGGCACAAAATGGTAAACAATAGACACTTGAGGGTGAGGGTGGGAAGAGGGTGAGGGTTGAAAAACTACTTATCGGGTACTATGCTTTTTACCTGGGTGACACAATCATTTGTACACCAAACCCCAGTGACATGCAATTTACCCATGTAACAAACCTTCACATGTAGCTCCTGAACCTGAATTAAAAGTTGAAAAAACAAAATCCATATTTCTGAAAACAGTATGTTTCTTGCAAACAGCATAAAATTGTGTCTTAATAGTTAATCAAATCTGATGAAGTTTGGCTCCTAATTATATTATATAGGCTAACAGTCCCCAGTCTTTTTGGCACCAGGAACTGGTTTCATGGAAGACAATTGTTTTTCACAGATGGGAAGGGGCAAGGGATGGTTTCAGGATAAAACTGTTCCACCTCAGATCATCAGGCATTAACTAGATTCTCAGAAGGTGCACATGACCTAGATCACCTGCATGTGTAGCTCACAGTAAGGTTTGTGCACCTTTGAGACTCTAATGCCGCGGCTGATCTGACAGGAGGTGGAGCTCAGGCGGTAATGCTTGCTTACCTGCCACTCACCTCCTGCTGTGTGGCCTGGTTCCTGTATAGGGTTCCTACATAGGACTCGCTATATAGGCCATTTGTGGTCAGTGTAATTATTGAAATGTTTGGGTTTAGATCTACTCACTTGCTATTTTTAAAATTATTAAATCCATTAAAATATTTCCTTTTCCTTTTTTTCTTTTTTATTCTTCTTTTGGATTAGTGGACTTAACATTCATAAATATATGCATGTGTATATATGTGTGTATAATATATAAGTGTGTATGTAAGTGTACAATATATGTATATATTAAATATATGTGCATATATACACACACATATACACACTTATTTACATATATACACATATATATGTAAAATTCCATTTTTTCTCCCTGTTGGATTATTAGACTTCCTCTTTGCATTACTTTTTAAAGTGATTGTTCTAAGACGTATAATATATATCTTAAACATATCCCAACCTACCTTCACATAACATTATACCATTTCATGTGTAGTGTTAGGATTACACTTACAACGCACACTCCAATATCATTTCATGCTGTCCTTTATGTTTTGTGTTATTTCCAATGTGTTGTAAATCATATAATAAATTGTTATTCATTTTGTCTTAAGCAATTATATTTTAAAGAGGTTAAAAAATAAAAAAATATTTATCCACATACTTAACTATCTTTAGTGTTTTTAATTCTAAATTTCCATTTGATATATTATAACCCTTCTTTTTTCTGAGGAATTTCCCATAACATTTCTTATTGAGCAAATATGCTGATAAAGTTTGTATGAAAAATTCTTGATTTTATATTCATTTTTGAAAGATATTTTCTCTGAGTGTAGTGTTCTAGGTTAATAGTTTTTCTTTTCTTTTTTCTTTCCCCTCAATAAGTAAAAATGTTGCTTCTTTGTTTTCTGGCTTGCATAGTTTCTGATGAGAAGTATGCTATCATTCTTATCTTCGTTCCTGTGTATGCAATGTCTATAATATTCTGTATATAACGTTATGGCTGCTTTAATAATTTTCTATGTTATTAGTTTTCAGCAATATGATTTTATTTTTTATTTATTTTGCTTGGGGTTCTTTTAGGTTCTTAGATTTGTGGGTTTTTAAACTGAGGGAAATTTTGGCCATGAGTTCTTTAAAAATGTTTTTTCTGTCCCTTCCACTCCCTTCCCCCAACTGTCCTGCAACCCACGTCCTAGGACCCATTTATGTGTATGTTCAACTGCTTGATATTATCCTAGAGGTCACTGATACTCTCTTCATTTTTTCTTTTTTCTATTCTTTCTTTAGGATACTATCTATTGCTATGTCTACCTGCTTACTGATCTGTTTTTCCTAAAATTATAGTCTGACATTAATCTCATTCAGTGTATTTTTCAGTTCAGGTATTATATTTTTTTCATCTTTAGAATTTCAATTTGGGTCTTTTCAAAATTTTCCAGTTCTTTTTTCATTATGTTTATTTCATTCTTTGTCATCTTGAACATATTGCAAGGTATTTAGAATGGCTGTTTCAATGCCTGCTAATTAGGTAATCTGTGTTATCTCTGTTTCTTTCTGTTGACTGGTTTTCTCCTGATAATTCATCATATCTTCCTACTTCTTGGCACACTTAGTAATTTTTAATTGAATATTGTAAATTTTATGTTTTTGGCTGGTGCATTTTGTTTATTCCTTTACATAGTATGGGCCTTTGCCTGATATTTAATTAGGTTGTTTGGAATTAGTTGCATCCTTTGGAGGCTTGCTTTGTGTACAGCAGGCCCAGGGCAGCCTTCAATCTAGCTGGTTTAGTCCCATAAATAAGGCAATACTTGCCTCAGGACTAGAGGGAATAAGTTTTGTATTACAATGACTTTCACCTTGGCTGCTGGGAAAATGCACTGTTTCCAGCCTTGTGTAAGATCCGGGAATTTTCAGCCTGTTACTTTCTGGCGATTTGCTTCCCAGTCTTAGTTTCTCCTCACACATGAACAGATCAATACTCAGCTAAAAAGGTGAGAGGACCTCTCCGTAGAACTCCAGAACTTTCTCTCAGTCATTACTCTTCTCTCTAGTAGTCTGCTATGCAAAATCTTGCGGGCTTGGCCTTCCTTAACTCTGTACTTTCTCTTCTCAGCAGATCTGCTAGGCTTTCCTTGCGTTCCCTCTCCCGGCTGTATTACCTGGAAACTGCCTCCCTGCAATATGCTGACACAATTGCTCAGTTCTCATCTTGTTTGTTTTCCTTTCTTCAAGAATCACTGTTTCATGCTACATGTTATCCAATATCTGAAAACTATTTTTCCATATATTTTACTTGTTTTCCTAATTGTTCAATGTGGGAGCATATATTCTGTCTGTGTTACTCCATCATGGCCAAAAGCAGACTGCCTTCTCTCTTATATTTTCTCTAGGAATGAAATTCTGGGTTGACCGTTCCTTTTTTTTTTTTTTTTTTGTCACTTTCAAAATGTCATGTCATCTGGTGTGCAACGTTTCTGATGAAAAAGTGTGCAATATGTCTTATCTTTGATAGTCTGTACATACACCCACTCCCCAACCACTTGCTGCCTTTAAGATTTTCTCTTTATCTTTTTGTTATTGTTTGTTTGTTTTCTTTTTAGAGACAGAGTCTTACTCTGTCACCGAGGCTGGAGTGCAATGGCACAATCTCGGCTCACTGCAACCTTTGCCTCTCAGGTTCAAGCGATTCTCCTGCCTCAGCCTCCTGAGTAGCTGGGACTGCAGGCGCGCACCACTGTGCCTGGCTACCTTTGTATTTTTAATAGAGACAGTGGTTTCACCATGTTGGCCAGACTGGTCTTGAATTCCTAACCTCAAAAGATCTGACCGCCTTGACCTCCCAAAGTGTTGTGATTATAGGCATGAGCCCAGGTTTTTAGCAGTTTGAATTTGATATGTTCAGGTGAGTTTTTTTAGGGGTTGGGGGAGTGGTAGAAAAATTTATCCTGCTTGGGTTTCTTAAGATGTGGTTTGATGTCTTTTTATCATTTTTTGAAAATTCTCAGCCATCTTTTCAGACATTTACTCTATTTTTTCCTCTCTCTTTTTGAGATTCCAGTTACACATATGCTCAGTCAGACATACGTGGACTCAGAATACCTTAGAAAGGAAGCCCCTTTCTAAAATACGCTACCATATTTATAGAGAAACAGGGGCAGGAAGCATCTAGGTGACCATGTAACAATGGGACCTTCCTTGTTGAATAAATGGCCTTCTTTCCTTGATGGAAGCTGTTGTCCTGTCCTGCAGGCCTCTTGGCAGAGATGCATCCAGCCTCAGCCTTTTTGCAGACACCCTAGTTCATGAGGGCCAGTACAATGCCGGCCCAACACCAGTAGCCATTGTTAGAGTCTCAGGGACCAAGCTGTACCATAGGAGGGCCCTTGGCCCACTGACTGAAATTAGCCCATTTGTCCAGTAAGTAAACACAAATTTGCTGGGTCTACTGAAAGAAGGAAGGGAATACATGCCTCAGGTTATCTGAGTTTGCCTTTTCTCATGTACTACCATACCATTTTAACAATTTATGCATCTTAAAGCACATTTCATTTAGTTCATATATTATCATCTCATTGTTTGTCAAAGCTACATTATAGAATTTTGAATAGATGTAAGCTAATTTATTTAATCTTTAAAATTAATAAACATACTAATGAGCATTTAGAATGTTTCTAATTTATTCCTATTACAACAAATTGCCTCAGTTAACATTTTTGAGCTTACACTTTAATTTCCTTAGGCAAGAATAATTAGGGACTTTTTTTGGTTATTGCGTTTAATTTTTCTTTTTGCAGACCTCGGTTGTATTGGAATGAATCAATCATTATTAAGGCCATATAGTTATTATCCTTACAGCACCTCTCCTTAATTTCTTTGAAAATTAAGTTATTGTTTTTTACTTATCCCCCCTTCTTACGACTATCATTCTCACCATGGACATCCACTCTCTTATATATAATGTAATCACTTTCTATCCATCTTTTTTTCATTTCCATATATATATGTCTCCAAGCATATAATGTTGTTTAGAGTAATTTTTATTTATATTAATTTAATTATGCTATAAATTCATTTTTTAAGACGTTTTTTCTTTTTTATTTATTTATTTTTTATTATTATTATACTTTAAGTTCTAGGGTACATGTGCATAACGTGCAGGTTTGTTACATATGTATACTTGTGCCATGTTGGTGTGCTGCACCCATCAACTCGTCAGCACCCATCAACTCGTCATTTACATCAGGTATAACTCCCAATGCAATCCCTCCCCCCTCCCCCCTCCCCATGATAGGCCCCAGTGTGTGATGTTCCCCTTCCCGAGTCCAAGTGATCTCATTGTTCAGTTCCCACCTACGAGTGAGAACATGCGGTGTTTGGTTTTCTGTTCTTGTGATAGTTTGCTAAGAATGATGGTTTCCAGCTGCATCCATGTCCCTACAAAGGACACAAACTCATCCTTTTTTATGGCTGCATAATATTCCATGGTGTATATGTGCCACATTTTCTTAATCCAGTCTGTCACAGATGGACATTTGGGTTGATTCCAAGTCTTTGCTATTGTGAATAGTGCCGCAGTAAACATACGTGTGCATGTGTCTTTATAGCAGCATGATTTATAATCCTTTGGGTATATACCCAGTAATGGGATGGCTGGGTCATATGGTACATCTAGTTCTACATCCTTGAGGAATCGCCATACTGTTTTCCATAATGGTTGAACTAGTTTACAATCCCACCAACAGTGTAAAAGTGTTCCTATTTCTCCACATCCTCTCCAGCACCTGTTGTTTCCTGACTTTTGAATGATTGCCATTCTAACTGGTGTGAGATGGTATCTCATTGTGGTTTTGATTTGCATTTCTCTGATGGCCAGTGATGAGCATTTTTTTCATGTGTCTGTTGGCTGTATGAATGTCTTCTTTTGAGAAATGTCTGTTCATATCCTTTGCCCACTTTTTGATGGGGTTGTTTGTTTTTTTCTTGTAAATTTGTTTGCATTATTTGTAGGTTCTGGATATTAGTCCTTTGTCAGATGAGTAGATTGCAAAAATTTTCTCCCATTCTGTAGGTTGCCTGTTCACTCTGATGGTAGTTTCTTTTGCTGTGCAGAAGCTCTTTAGTTTAATTAGATCCCATTTGTCAATTTTGGCTTTTGCTGCCATTGCTTTTGGTGTTTTAGACATGAAGTCCTTGCCCATGCCTATGTCCTGAATGGTACTACCTAGGTTTTCTTGTAGGGTTTTTATGGTATTAGGTCTAACATTTAAGTCTCTAATCCAGCTTGAATTAATTTTCGTATAAGGAGTAAGGAAAGGATCCAGTTTCAGCTTTATACTTATGGCTAGCCAATTTTCCCAGCACCATTTATTAAATAGGGAATCCTTTCCCCATTTCTTGTTTCTCTCAGGTTTGTCAAAGATCAGATGGCTGTAGATGTGTGGTATTATTTCTGAGGACTCTGTTCTGTTCCATTGGTCTATATCTCTGTTTTGGTACTAGTACCATGCTGTTTTGGTTACTGTAGCCTTGTAGTATAGTTTGAAGTCAGGTAGCGTGATGCCTCCAGCTTTGTCCTTTTGACTTAGGATTGTCTTGGCAATGTGGGCTCTTTTTTGGTTCCATATGAACTTTAAAGCAGTTTTTTCCAATTCTGTGAAGAAAGTCATTGGTAGCTTAATGGGGATGGCAGTGAATCTATAAATAACCTTGGGCAGTATGGCCATTTTCATGATATTGATTCTTCCTATCCATGAGCATGGTATGTTCTTCCATTTGTTTGTGTCCTCTTTTATTTCACTGAGCAGTGGTTTGTAGTTCTCCTTGAAGAGGTCCTTTACATCCCTTGTAAGTTGGATTCCTAGGTATTGTTGAGGTATCTTTGAGGCAATTGTGAATGGAAGTTCGTTCATGATTTGGCTCTCTGTTTGTCTGTTACTGGTGTATAAGAATGCTTGTGATTTTTGCACATTAATTTTGTATCCTGAGACTTTGCTGAAGTCGCTTATCAGCTTAAGGAGATTTTGGGCTGAGACAATGAGGTTTTCTAAGTATGCAATCATGTCATCCACAAATAGGGACAATTTGATTTCTTCTTTTCCTAACTGGATACCCTTTATTTCTTTCTCTTGCCTGATTGCCCTAGCCAGAACTTCCAACACTATGTTGAATAGGAGTGGTGAGAGAGGGCATCCCTGTCTTGTGCTAGTTTTCAAAGGGAATTTTTCCAGTTTTTTCCCATTCAGTATGATGTTGGCTGTGGCTTTGTCATAAATAGCTCTTATTATTTTGAGGTACGTTCCATCAATACCGAATTTATTCAGCGTTTTTAGCATGAAGGGCTGTTGAATTTTGTCAAAGGCCTTTTCTGCATCTATTGAGATAATCATGTGGTTCTTGTCTTTGGTTCTGTTTATATGCTGGATTATGTTTATTGATTTGTGAATGTTGAACGAGTCTTGCATCCCAGGGATGAAGCCCACTTGATCACGGTGGATAAGCTTTTTGATGTGCTGCTGAATCCAGTTTGCCAGTATTTTATTGAGGATTTTTGCATCGATGTTCATCAGGGATATTGGTCTAAAATTCTCTTTTTTTGTTGTGTCTCTGCCAGGCTTTGGCATCAGGATGATGTTAGCCTCATAAAATGAGTTAGGGAGGATTCCCTCTTTTTCTATTGATTGGAATAGTTTCAGAAGGAATGGTACCAGCTCCTCCTTGTACCTCTGGTAGAATTCAGCTGTGAATCCATCTGGTCCTGGACTTTTTTTGGTTGGTAGGCTATTAATTATTGCCTCAATTTCAGAGCCTGCTGTTGGTCTATTCAGGGATTCAACTTCTTCCTGGTTTAGTCTTGGAAGAGTGTAAGTGTCCAGGAAATTATCCATTTCTTCTAGATTTTCTAGTTTATTTGCATAGAGGTGTTTATAGTATTCTCTGATGGTAGTTTGTATTTCTGTGAGGTCGGTGGTGATATCCCCTTTATCATTTTTTATTGCGTCTATTTGATTCTTCTCTCTTTTCTTCTTTATTAGTCTTGCTAGTGGTCTGTCAATTTTGTTGATCTTTTCAAAAAACCAACTCCTGGATTCATTGATTTTTTGGAGGGTTTTTTGTGTCTCTATCTCCTTCAGTTCTACTCTGATCTTAGTTATTTCTTGCCTTCTGCTAGCTTTTGAATGTGTTTGCTCTTGCTTCTCCAGTTCTTTTAATTGTGATGTTAGAGTGTCAATTTTAGATCTTTCCAGCTTTCTCTTGTGGGCATTTAGTGCTATAAATCTCCCTCTACACATTGCTTTAAATGTGTCCCAGAGATTCTGGTATGTTGTATCTTTGTTCTCATTGGTTTCAAAGAACATCTTTATTTCTGCCTTCATTTTGTTATACACCCAGTAGTCATTCAGGAGCAGGTTGTTCAGTTTCCATGTAGTTGAGCGGTTTTGATTGAGTTTCTTAGTCCTGAGTTCTAGTTTGATTGCACTGTGGTCTGAGAGACAGTTTGTTATAATTTCTGTTCTTTTACATTTGCTGAGGAGTGCCTTACTTCCAATTATGTGGTCAATTTTGGAATAAGTGTGATGTGGTGCTGAGAAGAATGTATATTCTGTTGATTTGGGATGGAGAGTTCTATAGATGTCTATTAGGTCTGCTTGCTGCAGAGATGAGTTCAATTCCTGGATATCTTTGTTAACTTTCTGTCTCGTTGATCTGTCTAATGTTGACAGTGGGGTGTTGAAGTCTCCCATTATTATTGTATGGGAGTCTAAGTCTCTTTGTAAGTCTCTAAGGACTTGCTTTATGAATCTGGGTGCTCCTGTATTAGGTGCATATATATTTAGGATAGTTAGCTCTTCCTGTTGGATTGATCCCTTTACCATTATGTAATGGCCTTCTTTGTCTCTTTTGATCTTTGATGGTTTAAAGTCTGTTTTATCAGAGACTAGGATTGCAACCCCTGCTTTTTTTTGTTCTCCATTTGCTTGGTAGATCTTCCTCCATCCTTTTATTTTGAGCCTATGTATGTCTCTGCATGTGAGATGGGTCTCCTGAAGACAGCAGACTGATGGGTCTTGACTCTTTATCCAGTTTGCCAGTCTGTGTCTTTTAATTGGAGCATTTAGTCCATTTACATTTAAGGTTAATATTGTTATGTGTGATCTTGATCCTGCCATTATGATATTAACTGGTTATTTTGCTCATTAGTTGATGCAGTTTCTTCCTAGGCTCGATGGTCTTTACATTTTGGCATGTTTTTGCAGTGGCTGGTACCGGTTGTTCCTTTCCATGTTTAGGGCTTCCTTCAGGGTCTCTTGTAAGGCAGGCCTGGTGGTGACAAAATCTCTAAGCATTTGCTTATCTGTAAAGAATTTTATTTCTCCTTCACTTATGAAACTTAGTTTGGCTGGATATGAAATTCTGGGTTTAAAATTCTTTTCTTTAAGAACGTTGAATATTGGCCCCCACTCTCTTCTGGCTTGTAGAGTTTCTGCCGAGAGATCTGCTGTCAGTATGATGGACTTCCCTTTGTGGGTAACCCGACCTTTCTCTCTGGCTGCCCTTAAGATTTTTTCCTTCATTTCAACTTTGGTGAATCTGGCAATTATGTGTCTTGGAGTTGCTCTTCTCGAGGAGTATCTTTGTGGCATTCTCTGTATTTCCTGAATTTGAATGTTGTCCTGCCCTACTAGGTTGGGGAAGTTCTCCTGGATGATATCCTGAAGAGTGTTTTCCAACTTGGTTCCATTTCCCCCCTCACTTTCAGGCACCCCAATCAGACGTAGATTTGGTCTTTTTACATAATCCCATACTTCTTGCAGGCTTTGTTCATTTCTTTTTCTTCTTTTTTCTTTTGGTTTCTCTTCTCGCTTCATTTCATTCATTTGATCCTCAATCGCTGATACTCTTTCTTCCAGTTGATCGAGTCTGTTGGTGAAGCTTGTGCATTTGTCACATATTTCTCGTGTCATGATTTTCATCTCTGTCATTTCGTTTATGACCTTCTCTGCATTAATTATTCTAGCTGTCAATTCTTCCACTCTTTTTTCAAGATTTTTAGTTTCTTTGCGCTGGGTACGTAATTCCTCCTTTAGCTCTGAGAAGTTTGATGGACTGAAGCCTTCTTCTCTCATCTCGTCAAAGTCATTCTCTGACCAGCTTTGATCCGTTGCTGGCGATGAGCTGCGCTCCTTTGCAGGGGGAGATGCACTCTTATTTTTTGAATTTCCAACTTTTCTGCCCTGCTTTTTCCCCATCTTTGTGGTTTTATCTGCCTCTGGTCTTTGATGATGGTGATGTACTGATGGGGTTTTGGTGTAGGTGTCCTTCCTGTTTGATAGTTTTCCTTCTAACAGTCAGGACTTTCAGCTGTAGGTCTGTTGGAGATTGCTTGAGGTCCACTCCAGACCCTGTTTGCCTGGGTATCAGCAGCAGAGGCTGCAGAAGATAGAATATTGCTGAACAGCGAGTGTACCTGTCTGATTCTTGCTTTGGAAGTTTCCTCTCAGGAGTGTACTCCACTGTGTGAGGTGTGGGGTGTCAGTCTGCTCCTAGTGGGGGATGTCTCGAGTTAGGCTACTCAGGGGTCAGGGACCCAATTGAGCAGGCAGTCTGTCCCTTCTCAGATCTCAACCTCCATGTTGGGAGATCCACTGCTCTCTTCAAAGCTGTCAGAGAGAGTCGTTTGCATCTGCAGAGGTTTCTGCTGCTTTTGTTGTTGTTGTTGTTGTTGTTGTTGAGCTGTGCCCTGTCCCCGGAGGTGGAGTCTACTGAGACAGGCAGGCTTCCTTGAGCTGCTGTGAGCTCCACCCAGTTCGAGCTTCCCAGCGGCTTTGTTTACCTACTTAAGCCTCAGCAATGGCGGGCCCCCCTCCCCCAGCCTTGCTGCTGCCTTGCAGTTAGATCGCAGACTGCTGTGCTAGCAATGAGGGAGGCTCCGTGGGCATGGGACCCTCCCGGCCAGGTGTGGGATATAATCTCCTGGTGTGCCCGTTTGCTTAAAGCGCAGTATTGGGGTGGGAGTTACCCGATTTTCTAGGTGTTGTGTGTCTCAGTTCCCCTTGCTAGGAAAAGGGATTCCCTTCCCCCTTGCGCTTCCCAGGCTGCAGCACCTGACCAGCACCGATTGTCCGGCACTCCCTAGTGAGATGACCCCAGTACCTCAGTTGAAAATGCAGAAATCACTGGTCTTCTGTGTCGCTCGCGCTGGGAGTTGGAGACTGGAGCTGTTCCTATTCGGCCATCTTGCTCTGCCCCCTAAGACGTTTTTTCATGCACACTATATTTCTGAAGCCATTTCATGTTGCTCTATGTAGATCCCGCTCATGTATTTTGACCACTCCATAGAATTCAAACATATACAAGTACAGCAGCCGTAAAATTCATGGCAGTACAAAATCTGAATCAAAACGCACCTACATTTCCAGTTTGAATAGATTGAGCCAAGGTAGTTTGAAAATGGTTGTGCTAACTTAGAATCACAGCGACAGTGTAACGGGGTCCCTATTTCCTCACATCTTTTCCAAAGTAAGGATTATCAGACTTTTTTTGAATGAAAATGATATTTTATTGTCCTTTCAACTTATATTTACTTAACCATCAATTTTTGTGAACATATTTTTCTATGTTTGCTGGCAATTTCCATTTCTTTTATTGTAAGTTTCCTGTTCCAACATATGACTTTCCAATGTCTTCAGCTTGGCAGTATTTTTAGAATTTCAAACTTGAAACTTGGGTGATGGTGAAATCTAAGGTCATCAGTGGATACCAATGATTTATCTATTTAAGACAAACTGCAATGATATTGAGGAAATTAAAAGCGTATGTGCATCATGCTTCCTGGGGCCAATAAAGTAATCATTTGGAAGTCTGTGTTATAAAACTGTAGCATATGAGCGTGAAATTAAGTTAACCAACATGTTCAACCAAAAGTCGTTTAGGGACCATTTTAGTTTAACTGTGATGCAGGCTGGCAGCTTTCCGTAGTTTCAAAACTCACAGCCATGCCCACTTCCTGTTCATCAGGCATATGCAATTTGTCTTGGAGCTTTGTGGAGAGCTAGACATATGACATGTCAGGACACATCTGGTACATTAGAAGGATTTCTCTTCGCTTCTCCCCTCCCTCTTTCCTTCTAGTCTTCTTTCCTTTACTGGAGACAGAATGCATCTCCTTACAAAACAGGCCTCAGATCTCCATCCCTTTTGTCAGTTTTTGTTGACTAGTCTTAATGTTCCATTAGGGCTCCACCTCCTTCTCTGACAACTCAGCATTTGCCTGATGTGACATCTTCAAGAGTCTTTAAGACAGGTGAAGGAGGTGAAAGAGAGGGCAGTGTTGGGGGGAGAAATGAGAGAGGCCAGGCCTATCAGCGTCACAAAGCATCTGTCAAGAAGAGATTGAATTAGTCCCTGGTCCTTGATGGAAGCTGCTGTCTTTTCCTTCAGGCCTCTTGGCAGAGCTGCATCTAGCCTCACCCTTCTGGCAGACATGCTGGGTCACGGAAGCCAGCACAATGCCTCCTCAACACCAGTAGCCATTGCTAGGGTCTGAAGGGCCAAGCTATACCATAGGAGGACCCTTTTGCTGCTGAGTACCTGGATGGATTCGAGGTGCAAGTTTGGGGCGGAGCTGGGAATCCTGGAGGGAGAGAAAAGGTCATGGGTCTGGGGTCTGCTCAGGGTCAGGCAAAGGGAAAAATGCTCTGTGGCAGAATGGCTCCTTTTAGAAGGGAATGTGTAATAAAATTTGAAGTTAGCAATTGTGTGCCAGGCAAGGTAAATCTCTTTCTCCCTCTATCTATTGAATCTTAGGTAAAGTGACAACACTAAAGAGTATTTGTGCAGGGGGGAGGCTGTACAGGAACAATAATGAGCCTAGTATGTGCACCCAGTGTGTGCTAGGAAGGATACATTTCATGGTTAATGTTACTTAATTATACAATACTTCCATAAAATATTTTTATCTCCAATTTACTTCACAATCATATTTTTACATTATAATGTTCTTGCAAAGACCTCATAAACTGTTTTCTCTGTTCCAGCCAAGACTGATTTGTTTTGCAAAGAAGAGGAACCTACTTAATTAGCTGAAGAAAGGTGGTGTCTCAGTAGGTTATGAGGGAGTGTCATGGAAAACAAAAGCAGGACATTGGGTTTTGTCTCATGGGAAGTGGAAAGCCATTGGGGCCACACCTTTCTTTCTCTCCATCCCTGGGCTATATGTCCTCCCTGCAAATCTGCTCTCTCCTCCAGCCTATCTCTGAAAATGGGTTTCCACTGCCAACTTTCCAGCTTGCACATGGATAAAAACAGACCTTAAGGCTGGCAGCTGCAGGCTTACTAATCTCACTGGAGATTTTGTGTCTCCTAGTTTTAAGATTAATCAGAGAATCTGATTGGCTCATCAAAGATCAGGTGGCCACATCTCATCTAGTCATCTGTGGCCAGGAGAGGGCACCCTTGGAAGAGCAGAGCCTCAGCAGGCACTGAGGTGGTGTCTGCTCTAGTGTCTGCTACAAGGCCTATTGACAGATGAGAAAACCGAGGTTCAGAAATGGTAGTGCTTTGACTTCAAGGAGCAGGTAATAAAGTAACTAACCAAGGACACTAATGGAGGGGACCAGTGGTAAAGATTTGGTGGAGGTGAAAATATATACATCTGTATGTGTCAGTTAAAAAAGAAAATTGAGAAGCAGCTGCAGTCCATGGCACTCACAGAGGGAAACAAAATGCGTGAGTGAATACAGCATCGTCAACTGAAATATTCAGGTAGTCACATTGGGACTGATCAGGGAAACAACTCAACTCATGGAGAACAACCCAGGTCACAAAATCAATGTGCAAAAGTTGCTAGCATTCTTGTATACCAACAACAGGCAAACTGAGAGCCAAATTATGAATGAACACCCATTCACAATTGCCACAAAAATAATAAAATACCTAGGAATACAGTAAACAAGGGAAGTAAAGGATTCTTATAAGGAGAGCTATAAACCACTGCTTAAAGAAATCAGAGAGGACACAAACAAGTGGAAAAACATTTCATGCTCATGGATAGGAAGAATCAATATCATTAAAATGGCCATACTGCCCAAAACAATTTATAGATTTAATGCTATTCCCATTAAACTACCATTGACATTCATCAAAGAATTAGAAAAAAAACTATTTTAAAATTCATCTGGGACAACAACAAAAAATCCTTAAATAGCCAAGACAATTCTAAGCCAAAAGGATAAAGTTGGGGGCATCACGCTGCTGGACTTCAAACTACAAAGCTACAGTAATCTAGACAGCTTGGTACTGGTACAAGAACAGACACATAGACCAATGGAAAAGAATAGAGAACCCAGAAATAAGACTACATACCTGCAACCACCTGATCTTTAACAAACCTGACAAAAACAAGCAATAGGTGACAGGGTTTCCTGTTTAGTAAATGGTGCTGGAAGAACTGGCTAGCCATAGGCAGAAAATTAAAACTGGACCCCTTCTTTATACCACATACAAAGATCAACTCAAGATGGATTAAAGACTTAATTGTAAAACCCAAAACTATAAAAACCTTGTAAGAAAACCTAGGCAATACCATTAGGGACATAGGCATGGGCAAAGATTTCATGATGAGGATGCCAAAAGCAATTGCAACAAAAGCAAAAATTGACAAATGGGATCTAATTAAACTGAAGTGCTTCTGCACAACCAAAGAAACTATCATCAAACAGACAACCTACAGAACGAGAGAAAAATTTTGCAAACTATACATCTGACAAAGGTCTAATATGCAGCATCTACAAGGAACTTAAACAAATTTACAAGAAAAAAACCCCAAACAACCCTATTAAAAAGTGGGCAAAGGTTATGAACTGACACTTAAAAGAAGACTTACATGTGGTCAACAGACATCTGAAAAGAAGCTCAACATCACTGATCATTGATCATTGGAGAAATGATTTTCATGGTGTTCTTTGCATTTTGCAACTATTGCTCAAGCTTCAGACCCAAAAGCGCACTAACTTTAGAGTCACAGACCCGTGGGTTCCAGTTTCAGCTGAGAGACTGTGAGCACATGTAGCCCACTCTGATCCTGTATCCCAGTTTTAAAATCACCTATTTCCCATCAGTCGGGAGGCTGGAGAGAAAAGTGCCACTCTGTGCCCAGTACACAGTAGGAGCGTAGTAAGCTTAAGGTCTCTTGCTTCCCCACTATCCTAACATATTAGGGGAAAGACAGAGATGTGGGAAATGGCACCTGGGAGGCTCCAGCTGTATGCTTCACAATCCTACCTAATGAAAAATCTGAATTAGGCTTCAGTTACCCATCTACAAAATGAGGCAGGACAGGAGTGGGTAGGAAGAGGAGGAGCTGGGCTTTGTTGGTTTAAGCTGAGCCCGTCTAATTCTGTAACGTGGACTCCACTATCAGATCCAGCCCACTCCCCAGCCCGGGCTTCTCCTGCTCTGAATGTCTTTTAGCCAAGGCCAAGTCTCTCCAGGGTCCGGGTGGGGAGAAGCAGTTTCCCCACGTAACCTGCAGGTGGCAGGAGAGCAGCGCGGGAGCCGAGGGTTGCGCTCCAGCCTTCCTGGAGACCTGGGCAGGGCGGGGGTAGGGCGAGGCAGAGGTGGTGCACACCGTTCAGCTGGGCAGCGGCAGGAGCGGGACTGTGGATCAGTTCACACGTTTAAAATAGACACATGGGTCTTCTGGCTAATTTCCCCTCTTTAGTAGGGTGATCATATGCTTTATCACCCAAATCCAGACACTTCAGAGAGTGAAAGGGGCACTAAAATAATTGCACCGGGACAGCAGACCTAACCTTAGCTGTACCTTGCAAACCAGGACATGTGGTCACCCGACCCTTTGGTCACTTTCTCTTCCTTGTTTCCTTTCTTTTAATTTGTTTTTCTTTTTAAACACACAGCGTTCCCTCCCCGCGCACCATCGTCTTTGAAAATGCGCTTGCAATCGGGATATTTTCCACCAGGCAACATCTGCTTTCGCATCTTGAGTCTGAACAGGCTCTCTGAACCCACCCCAAAGGCTGGTTTTAGCTTCCAGTCAGAAGTCTCTGTTCCCTGGCTTGCCATCCCCATGACTCAAGAATTACAGATGTCAGATGTGGAACAGTGACCCTTATGTCAACTTTGTTGCCTCTTTGCTAAATTTATTCCTGCAAATTTTATTTTATTTTTTTGAGACGGAGTCCCTCTCTGTCGCCCAGGCTGAGTACAGTGGTGCTATTTTGGCTCACTGCAACCTCCGCTTCCCAGGTTCAAGTGACTCTCCTGCCTCAACCTCCGAAGTAGCTGGTACTATATAGGTGCCCACCACCAGACCTGGCTAAGTGTTGTATTTTTAGTAGAGATGGGCTTTCACCACTTTGGCCAGGCTGATCAGAAACTCCTGACCTCAGGTGATCCGCCCGCCTCAGCCTCCCAAAGTGCTGGGATAACAGGCGTGAGCCACACACCCTGCCCTATTCCTGTAATTTTGTTCTGAGTGCTCATGTCCTTTGTCTCTTTGAATTTACGTATATTGGTTTATTGAATTGCAAGTAGACACGTCCCATTAAGCAGGATTCTTATATTTCCAAGATCATGCCTTACTCCAACTCCAAACTAGCATGCCATTTATCCCCTTGTTTCTGAACCCTCTTCACTTAATAGTCTCATAAACGTCCATCCGTTGCCAAAAGGACTCCAACTTTCCTCACTTCCATTTTTAGTTGATTCATTACTATCCAATGATTTGTCTGGGGGAGTCATTAGTAAAGAATTGTGACCTTAAATTTATTTTTATAGTTGGATTCCGCTAGTTAATATATCTCTGTCATTCTCATGTTGCAGCAAACGACTATGGGTTTCTGTCTCAACCTGAAATCTAGCTTGGAAATCTGGTTTTATCTGAATAAGGTAGTAATAGATAATGTGAGGAAAAAATTAATTTACTGAACCTTTTCTCAGCTAAGAATGACACTCATAGTCACAAATATGTATGTAAGGAATTGGAAAATTGGGCTGTAAATATATAAACTCTTAAAATACTATGTTTTGAGACAAGATTTTCCTTTTTTTTTTTTTCTTTTTAGTAAAGTATATTTGCTATGGTTGGAATGATTGTGTCTCTTCCAAAATTCATGTTGGAACTTAAGCCCCAATGTGATAGTATTAAGAGGTGGAGTCTTTGGGAGATGATGAAGTTGTGAGGGAAGAACCCCTCATGAGTGGGATTAGTGACCTTATGGAAGGGCTTGAGGGACCTGCCTAGCTTGATTTTCTTCTTTTGTTTTTCTGTCCTTTCCACCATGTTAGGACACAGCGTTTCTCACCTCTGGAGGACTCAGCATTCAAGGTGCCATCTCGGAAGCAGAAAGCAGCCCTCATTAGACTACAAACCTGCTGGCACCTTGATCTTGGACTTCCCAGCCACCAGAACTGTGAGACATAAATTTTTGTTCTTTACCCATTACCCAGTCTCAGATATTTTGTTATAGCAGCACAAATGGACTAAGACAGTATCTTATGTAGAGTGAGGTGCATAATATACCTTAAGTTACAACTCTGTGCTTTTTTTTTTTTTTTTTTTTGAGACAGTCTTGTTCTGTCACCCAGGCTGGAATGCAGTGGCATGATCTTGGCTCACTGCAACCTCTGCCTCCTGGGTTCAAGAGATTCTCCTGCCTCAGCCTCCCAAGTAGCTGGGATTACAGGTGCCCGCCACCATGCCCAGCTAATTTTTGTATTGTAGTAGAGATGGGGTTCCACCATGTTGGTCAGGCTAGTCTCAAACTCCTGACCTCAAGTGATCCACCTGCCTCGGCCTCCCAAAGTGCTGGGATTACAGGTGTGAGCCACCATGCCTGGCTAACTCCATACTATTTACATATATGCACACTCATGTAACTACCAGTCAGCTCGAGACATAGAATATGCTCCCATCATTGCAGAGGGCTCCCTCTTGCCCCTTCTCAGTTGCTGTCCTCCTCAAAGTTAACCACAATACTGACCTCTGTCACCATGGATTAGTTTTGCCTGTTTTTGAACTTCATGTAAATGAAATAATTCAGTATTTGCATGTTTGTGGCTGGCTTCTTTCATTCAACATAATCCCGTGAGATTTAGCCATGTTTTGGGTACTGGTAGTTATTTTTCTGGTTGTGTGGTTTTCCATACTGCATATATTACCCTTCTATTTTTATCTCGAACTCAGTGTCTTGTGGGGTCTATTGGTTCTTTTTGGCTAGATGGATATTAAACATCTTATCAATGAAACTTAGGAAATTTTTAGAAGACAAAAGCCCAATAAACCCAAGACCCACAACCTTAAGCCAAGTTTCCTTCTCACGCCTGCTTCAGTTGCTCAAGTTTCCTTCTCACGCCTGCTTCAGTTGCTCAAGTTTCCTTCTCACGCCTGCTTCAGTTGCTCTTCTTCGTGTGCTCTTTTTTCCTCGCAAAGCTGATGGAAATTAAGAAACCTAAAATCTCCTTATCATGTTATCAGCTTAGGGATGCTTGTCATCTGAATAACAGGGTGGATATTTATAATCTAAAATGTTAAGATAACAATACCAAACAGGTACATAGCACAAACTGCTGTTCAAAGCATTTATTATTTATTACATTTATTATTTATTATGTTTATTATTTATTATGTTTATTATTTATTTATTATTTATTACATTTATTATTTTCCTTAAGACAACGGTATGAAATAGACACTATTTTTGTCATCCCCACATTTTAGAATGGGAAATTGAAGCACAGAGGGGCCACGTAACTTTCCCAAGGTGGTATAGCCAGGACTTGAACCTGTGTTTTCTGGTTTTAGAGCCTGCAGACTTCACCACCACACCATATTGTGTAGCATGATACTTCATATAGTTAAAGTGTTTTCTTCTATTCGCCTGGGAGCATTTTCTGATTAATTTGAATCTTATAAATTTGCTTCAAAGAATACAAGTAAATTGAAATGGAAGATCTAATATAGAATGTGTGGCATTCATGAATAAATTATAGGACTCTCTGTTTTTTTTTTTTTTTTGAGATGGAATCTTGTTCTCTCACCCAGGCTGGAGTGCAGTGGCACCATCTCGGCTCACTGCAAGCTCCGCCTCCCGGGTTCACACCTTTCTCCTGCCTCAGCCTCCCGAGTAGCTGGGACTACAGGTGTCTGCCACCACGCCTGGCTAATTTTTTGTATGTTTTTTAGTAGAGACAGGGTTTCACCGTGTTAGCCAGGATGGTCTCGATCTCCTGACCTTGTGATCCGCCCGTCTCGGCCTCCCAACCCAGTTACATTTTTATGTTTTGTAGAGATGGAACCTTGCTATGTTGCCCAGGGTGAACTCAATCCCTCTGGGATTCTACTGAGGAGTTACAGTGTCTCTGGGGCACAAGAGATTGACTTGATCATGACTGCCATTTCCTAGATGGCGACCCAGGTGCTTGAGAAGCTCATGCCTTTCCGGGCCCATCTCAGAGGCAGCAGGGATGATCATCAAGGGTCTTCCTTGTGACTGATGGGGAGCAGCCATTCAGGGGCCTTGCTGGGATCCCTGGCAGGGCACAGCCTGCCACACCATTCCAAAGGTTCAGACTGTGACCTGCACACTGCAGGTGTCCCTTATCCATCCCTGCAGGGAAGAGCATGGCCATCTCCGTTAGGCAGTGCCTTGGGTGTCCAGATGGCTCCTGGGGGTGACACTGCAGGTCTGAGAGGACTTGGATTGGAGAAAGGAATTAGAGGGATGGAGGAAGATTGGGCTCACAGGCTCAGTATCCCCAGTGAGCTGTGGTGACATGAGCCCAAGTGAGAATAGGTGTCTCTGCCTCTGTGGGGTCCCAAGTTGGTGCCTGGGGAGGGCAGGGCTGAGGGGTTGCTGGGAGGTGAGTGTTGAGAGGCCTAGGAGGCCACATCCATGAAAGGGGCTGGAGACCTGGGGGGGCTGGGTCTGAGGGGAGGGGAGTAGGTATAACTGGGGGAGCTGGTGGGAGGACTCCAGCCCAGCTGCTCAGGGGAGCCCTGAGTCACTTTGGGGGTGTGAAGAGAGTGGAGGAAGTGGACTGCCCTGGTGCCCCAGGTGAGGGGGTGGGCTGCAGGGGGCCAGCCTTCTGAAGGACAGACTCAACTTGGAGGTGAGCTTGGGAGCATGTAGGTGAGGACCCAAGAGACCAGGGGGATGCTGGGGCAGGTGGGGCAGAGAGGCCGAAGACTGAGGCGGAGCAGGACCTCGGGGAGAGGAGAGAGGGTGTAGGGAGGAAAAAGAGGGCAGCGTCACCAACTCATCAACTAAAGGATGATTGGGACGGGCCAGGAGCTAAGCAGGGGGTGGGTTGGTGGGGGAGATGCAGCCCCCACGGGGCAGCGGGGCCCTGGGCACTGGTTTATGTGTGAACAGGTGGGCAAGTCCTCTAGAGTCGTGGGAAGTAAACATGAAACCCACAACTGCACACATGTCATCCCTCGTTCTTGTCATGGCGTTAATCTCCAAGTGGCTTTGTTCTTCCCCAGGCACAGAATGAAGCGACCCAGATCATCGCTGTCCTAGAGCCGCCCCACCTACTTTGTCTTTTCTTCTTGGCCCGTATCTATACCTGACACACACTGGTTAATTTACATGTAGGTCCGTATGTTTATTGTAGCACTATTCACAATAGCAAAGACTTGGATGTCCCGACCTGCGGGACAGTCGAACGGGCCCTGGAAGGGGGAGTGGGAATGGAGGAGACAAGAAAACACAAGAAATGGAGACAAGACAAATAGCCTGATCAAGTCTCATTTAATAATGGTGGTGCGATGCCTTATATAGGCTGGCAGGGGAAGAGGTTGGGCCAGGGCGGTGACGGGGGCCGGGTCTTCTCAAATTACAATTGCACATGCGCCGTGGGTTTGTAATTTTCCCAGGGGCGGGATTGCACCTGTGCCGTAGGCTGCATATCTTTCTGGGCGCGAAAAGGTTTGCACATGCGGGAACGGTTTGGGTGCGCACGGGAAAGGTTTGGGTGCGCGCGGGAAAGGTTTTGGCGCGCGCGGGAAAGGTTTTAGGCGTGCGCGGGAACAGGTTATAATGAAGAAGCTGGAAATGTGCCATTTTGTCTCCGCTTTGCGGAGATCAAGTAACAGAGGTCGGCTAACTCCGGGCCTCATGGCTCCGGACAGGCCCCCCTTTTTTTTATATATATAATTGTGGCTAGAAGATTGTCCCTCGGGAACTGCGCCTGTCTTAGGTTGGAGTAATACATCTCATCACTGGTACCCGTCATGGGATTAGGCAGTAGCTTATGACAGCCCTCCTGTCTGTTAGTGAGAGATGATGCTCTCTTACCCATCATTGGCTGTCCAGTTCAGCGCATAGGGAAGGTGGTCATAATGGGTGCGAGTATGAACCACCGCGATCTTCTTGTTCTAGGCGATGATAATGGACCTGTATAGGCTTCGCTTGGATAGCCTCGACTTGTTGCTTAAGGAATGTCATGAGCTTATTGAAGACCAAAGGTCCTACAGAGAGTAAGAGCAATAGGCAAAGCAGGGGGCCCAGGAATGGCATAAGATAGGGAAGGAGTCCATGAAACCCAGTCCAAAACGGGTTATCGGTTATTTCTTTTCATCGTTTTTCTGGGTCTTCTTGTAGACGCCTGATTTTATCCCTGACGATCCCGGATTTGTTGGCATAGAAACAGCACTTCTCCTGTAAAGCCAAGCAGATGCCTCCCTGTTCTGCAGTTAGTAAATCTAGGCCTCTTCTATTTTGGAGCACTACTTCTGCCAGAGAATCTACCTGATCTTGTAAATCTTGTATAGTACTTGAAATGGCCTGCATATCTGAGATCAATTGGTGAGACAATTTGGTGTATTGAGTAACAGAAACCCCTAGGCCTGTAGCCCCAGTTGCTACGGCAGTAGTTATGCCTAATCCTGCAAGTAAGGGGATAAATTGTATTGCCCTTTTGTTTCTTCCTAAAAAGTGATCTATAGCTGGGATAGGTACAGGTTCATCTCCAGGGATAATGTCTATGTCTGGCAAAAGTGTGGCTAAGACACAGCATCCTGTCCAGTTAGTAGGTAAATAGGTAATAGGTATAAGCCCTATTATTGCCACATATAAAAACTGAGCTGTTTGGGGCACACAACGATTGGGAAACATTCGCTATGGTGGAACAATTATTGAACTCACTGAATCCTACATCAAGGTCGTAAGCGTTAGTAAGGGGAGGAGAGTAAATGCAAAAGGAACTAGGAAATTCTAAAGGCTGTACTTTAAGGGGAGGAATTATGGTGCAAAGGGTATTGGATGTATAATTTAAGTCATTGCTGGGTATAGCAAGAGGAACGGGATCTCCTGATTGCAGACACAGCCAGCAGTCATTAGCCAGACTAGAGTTGGAATTGTTAAGCAGGTTATGAGTAGCAGTGAGGAGGTCAAAGGTCTGGGCATCAATTTTCTCTTTCCCTTGGGCTTTAGGCAAGGCCAAGGGGTGGTAGTGAATTTCCGGGTACAGGGACCTTTGCAACTCTTCAAGTTTTTTGTTTACCCTAATTTCTTGGACCTTGTCTTGTGGTCCTCCTCCGTCAGAGATATGAAGAGGGGGGTGAATATTCCAGCAGATAGGCTGTCCTATGATTCCAGTACAGCCAGCTGAAATAAGGTTATTGGTATTTCCTACAACTGTAGGGATGCTACTGGCCCCTATAGTGGGGGTTCTAGATCTTGTTAAGATAGCAGTATAGTATGTTTTACCGCCAGAGGTACATTCTAGATAAGTAGCATAGCAGGAACTATGCATAGCAGTCTCAAATGTGTCACAAGGGCAGGTTGTGGTATCCCCTCTGCTAAATAATCTTGGGATTGACACACACCTCCACTTAAGAGAGTCACTAGACAGGTATGCTGTGTAAGTGGAGCAGGACACAGCTGAGATGTACGTATTTGGAAGGGAGGCCACATATCCCCCATAACAATCACAGGGCTTACCATATCGTTGTCGTATATATTTACGGGCCTCATGGGGATTACCGAAGCCGGCATGAACCTGGAATGCTTGGCAAATCAGCACCATGGTCCAGAGGAGCTTGTAGTTGGAGTTCATCTCTGCAATAGAGGAAAAGAGTACTCTCAGGGAGAAAATTACTCCCTGGATTGGCTATTGTTAGGTACCTGTCTTACCAGTCGCTCTGGTAGCCATCTGGCTGCATCATGAGTTTGGGAAAAAACACAAACTGAGCCTCTTCCCCAGATTAACACTGGGTCTGGACCATGCCATGTGTTGTCTAAGGGGTCTTTCCATTTAACCATGGCAAATTGTTTTTTGGACTCAGAATGCCAAAATTGATCGGCTGCTGATCTGTTCAGGTTATCCAAATTTTAAAAATTTAAAATAAAAAGTGTGTGATTAAGGATATTTCTAGGGGTGCCCTTAGTAGGGTACCATTCTCCCTTTTTTATTTTGTCAATGGTGGTTTTTAAGGATAGGTGTGCTCTTTCAACTATTCCTTGTCCTTGAGGGTTATAGGGAATTCCAGTAATGTGTTTTCTTTGTAATTTGAGGCAGAAGTCTTGGAAGGCTTTGGATGTATAGCCAGGACCATTGTCTGTTTTTAGTTGTTTAGACTTTCCAACTATGGAAAAACAGTGTAGTAAATGAGCTATGACATGTTTGGTAGCTTCTCCTGTTTGTAAGGTGGCTAGTATAAATCCACTAAATGTATCTATACATACATGGATGTATTTTAAGTTACCGAATTCTGAATAATGGGTGACATCCATTTGCCAGATCATGTTGGGAACTAGTCCTCTTGGGTTAATTCCTAAGTGAGGGACTGGCAGGTATGTTATACAGGTCTGACATTGTTTAACTATTTGTATTGCTTGTTCTCTAGTTATTTTAAACATCAGTCTCAAAGTTTGAGCATTAAGATGGTGTAAGGCATGAGTAGCCTGTGCTTGGGCTAGGTTTGTATTTGTAGCTATGGCTACCATCTTGGTTGCCATGTCAGCCAGTTGGTTGCCCTGGGATAGAGGTCCTGGTAATCCTGAATGAGCTCTAATGTGTCCAAGAAAGAAGGGAGTTGATCTATTATGTATTAATTGTTGGCATTGTAAAAATAACTTGGCTGTGTCTGACACATGTTTGATTTGTGCTACGGTCTCAAGTAAAGGTATTGAATGAGCTAAGTATGCACTATCGGTATAAATATTAAGAGCCTGATCAGGGAAGGCTGACAGCACCGCAATTAGGGCCTGCAATTCTACTAGCTGAGCCGAGGTATGGCTGGTTTTGAATTTAACAGTGGTGTCAGCAAAAGTATATGCAGCAGTTCCTGTGGATGACCCATCAGTGAATACTAATAATGCATTGTCTAAAGGTGTTTTACTGATGACATGAGGGAAAACAAAAGCATGTAGCTTACAAAATTGGATAAGCTTATTTGGCGGGTAATGGTTATCTAAGTTACCGGCATAAGAGGCGCAAGCAATCGGCCACATTTCAGTGTTTTGCATTAGCCAATGGATTTGTGGCTTAGAATAAGGTTGTATGATCGTACAGGGTTCAATTCCAAAATATTTTTTGCTATTGTCTCTACCTAAGATGATTAAATCTGCTATGGCATCATAATAGGGGAGTAATACCTTTTTGGGAGATGAAGGCAAATGGACCCACATAATAGGGTTATTTTGCCAGAATAAACCAGTAGGTGTCAGCGTTGTGTTAAAGATTAAAAAGGTTAATGACTGTGAATAGTTTATGTTAGTAACAAATTGTTCAGCAATGGCTGTCTCTACCCTATTAAGTGATAAAAGAGCTTCTTTTGATAACGACCTAAGGGACTTAGGGCTGGGGTCACCTCTCAGGGTGTCGAATAAAGGTTTTAAGTCTCCCATGGTGAGTTTTAAGTAGGGTCAAAGCCAATTTATGTCTCCAAGGAGCTTTTGGAAATCATTGAGGGTTTGTAACTTATCTTTACGGATAACTGCCTTTTGATTAGTAATTTTAGGTCCATTTATTTGAAAACCTAAATATGTGTAAGGGTCTTGTAGTTGTATTTTTTCTGGAGCTATTTGTAACCCCGCTGTGGTTAGTTTTTGTTTGAGTTGAGCAAAACACTGTAAAACTTGTTCTCCTACTTGTCCTGCTATAAGAATGTCATCCATATAGTGTATAATATACATTTGTTTCCACGTCTCTCTGAGTGTATGGCTGTAGCCACATACTTTTGACACAAGGTGGGACTGTTGGCCATCCCTTGAGGTAACACTTTCCATTGGTATCGCTTCATTGGTTCTTTAAAATTTACAGATGGTAAGCTAAAGGCAAATCGTTTTTGGTCAGTAGGATGAAGGGGAATTGTAAAAAAGCAATCCTTAAGGTCTATGATAATTTTAAAATATCTTTGAGGGATTGCAACTGGAGAAGGTAGCCCTGGCTGTAAGGCGCCCATAAGGACCATAGTAGCATTTACTGCTCTCAAATCTTGTAAGAGTCTCCACTTTCCAGATTTCTTTTTTATGACGAATATGGGGGTGTTCCAAGGAGAGTTGCTTTCTGAAATGTGTCCTGCCTCTAATTGTTCCTGCACTAACTGTTGGGCAGCGGCAAGCTTCTCATTGGTTAGTGGCCATTGATCAACCCAAACGGGTTCATCTGACTTCCAAGTGATTGGGTCAGCACTTTTCTGGGGTGCAGGCATGTCAATGGCCACGGTTAAAAATTTCCAAACCCCCTTTTATCTAATTTTCCTATGGCTGGGATTGGCTGTAAAATGTCATCTTCTCTTTTTCCTAACCTTTTCCCAGGGTGGTAGCCCTGAGCCAACATTTGTGCAGTGACTATATCATTTGGACTACACATCATGACCCTCATTTGGGAGAGAAGATCTCTACCCCAAAGGTTAACAGGCAAACCAGGGATAACAAATGGCTTAATGAGACCAGAATTACTTTCTTGATCTCTCCAGGTGAGATATTTGGAACTTTGTCTAGGGTTATTACTTTGCCCGATTCCTCGTAAATTTGTTAAGGTCTCTGAAGTGGGCCAACTGGCAGGCCAATCTTGTTGTTTAATAATTGTTACATCGGCCCCTGTGTCTATTAGTCCTGTAAATAATTTTCCGTCTAGCCATAAGGTGAGAGAGGGTTTTTGATTAGTAATGGGCTATACCCAGTAGATGTCTGAGGATCCAAATCCTCCTTCCCCTCTTGAAGGTGATTGTACCTTATTAGCTGTTTTTAACAATGGTAACAGGAGCAACTGTGCTATTCTATTTCCTTGAGGAATGGTGATGATGTTGCTAATGGCCTTGGCCATAATTTTGATTTCTCCTGTATAATCACTATCAATTATTCCCGGAAAGATCTGTAGGCCTTTTATAGTGGCACTGCCTCTTCCTAGGATTAATCCAAACATGTTTGAGGGTAGGGGCCCATATATACCCGTACCTAGGGCCTGTGGTCCCATTTCAGGGGTTAATACTGTGTGGGAGGTGGAACACAGGTCCAATCCTGCACTTCCTGGGGTTGCTCTGCTAAGTTGTGAAACGGATTGTGGCTGGTTGGAACAAAACTGACCGCCCCATAAGCTTGTTTCGGGGCCTGGGGCCGGCCCCTCAATCCATTTCCCTGTTGAGGTGTTAGGGGATTTCCTTGATTGTCAATTTTAGATTTACATTCGTTGGCCCAATGTTTTCCTCTTTTACACCTAGGGCAGAGGCCTGGAGCTTTTGCCTCTAAGGTCTTAGCTAGCACCCCTTGCTATTCTTATTTTTACTAGCGAGGAAGTCTTTTACGGTTTGTCCACTAAAGGCAGCAGCCATAGCCAAGCCCTGTTGATATGAGGGCCCTATGTCTGAACAGAGGCGGATGTAGCCTGTTAAGTCTGTTTTCTTTCTATAAGGTCTGATTGCTGCCTGACAAGCCGGGTTAGCGTTTTCGTAAGCTAGCTGTTTTACATAATCCACCCCTGCCTCAGCATTTCCAAATATTCTGCTGGCCGTGGTCAAAAGTCTATGTACAAAGTCTGCAAAAGGCTCATCAGGCCCCTGTTTGACCCCTGTGAGCGAGGCTCCTGGATCCCCTTTAACAGGGAGTTTTCTCTAGGCTTTGGTAGCCGCTGTTTGGATTTGAGAAAACAGTCCAGGATCGTACTGCATCTGAGCATCGGTTTCTGTGTAGTTACCCGAGCCAGTTAGCATATCAAAATCCCAACCATTTCTGGCTTGTTGGTTTCTTTTGGCCGTATCTCTACAATTTTCATAAAATTCTGACTTCCAAATCAGATGGTCGCCTCCGGAAAGAACTGCTCTAACTAAGGTATTCCAATCTGTGGGAGTGAGCCAATTTTCGGCCACAGATTCTACTATGGCAATGGTATATGGGGCAGTAGCTCCGTATTGCGAGACAGCGGTTTTTAGTTCTTTTATTACAGTAAATTCAAACCCATTGTGGTGTCTCCAGGCTCGGCCCTGCACATCTGTAGTTTCAGTTACTGGAAAAACGTCTCAAGGAGAGGAATCCTCCCTATCCCTACTACCAAGCGACCTTCCTTTTGGGACATGCTGTCCGGGTCTCTGAGGGTGAGAGTGTTTCTCTATTCCTTTAGGGTATTGAACGCTGTCACTTCCTGTCCTTAATTTCTGCAATCTAGTGATTAAAGACTGATGCAGTTCTTCGAGCTTTATTTGCTCTTCAAGTTGTGCAATCTTTCCTCTAAGCTCCTCTTTTGGGTCTATTACTGCCATAACTATGGGGGCAGAAGCCTTAATATAGGGAGGAGGATAAGTAAAAGTTTGTGGCCAGTCAGAATTATGATACTTTGCTGCCTCTTCCTCCAAATTATCCCAATCTACTTCTGAACGGTTAAGGTTATTTTTACTTTTGTTTTCATTAGTTGTAGGTAAAACTGAGTATTTTCTGGCCTTTTCCTTATTTGATGTTTCTATATTTGTTATTGAGGGGGCCCCAGCCTCCTCTTCATCACTCTGTAGTGATATCAAGTCTATTTCTTTACTAGGTGTGGGTTTTTCGAGGTCGGTTTGGGAGCTGCCTCTTAATATCTCCTCAGTCTGAGTAACCACCACCATTACCTCAGGATCTTTTTCCTTTTCCTTTTTATCTATTATATCTCTGATTAAGTTCCAATAGGAAAAGGCTGTCACTGGAACCTTCTCTGGTCCAAAAGTACTATAATAATCTTGAAAACAGTCTCCCACTCTACGCCACCTCTTTATGTCAATGGTTCCCTCTTGTGGAAACCAAGGGCAGGTATCCTTTACAAAATCAAAAAATTTAAACAAATCATTACTTTTAACCTTTACTCCTCGTGCTTTTAAAGCCTCTTTTAATTGCCCTACATAAATCTGATGCTGGCTTAATTCTTGTCCCATACTCAGGCACTGTTACTTACCTCTGGTTCCAACACGGCAGGTTCCCGCGACGTCCGGAGGAATTTTTCTTCCACTTTCACTTTCGGCCGACTTTAGTGCCTTCTTCCTCACTTCTTCCCCCGTGTCCAGGTCCCTGTTCGGGCACCAGGTGTCCTGACCCGCGGGACAGTCGAACGGGCCCTGGAAGGGGGAGTGGGAATGGAGGAGACAAGAAAACACGAGAAATGGAGACAAGACAAATAGCCTGATCAAGTCTCGTTTAACAATGGTGGTGCGATGCCTTATATAGGCTGGCAGGGGAAGAGGTTGGGCCGGGGCGGTGACGGGGGGCCGGGTCTTCTCAAATTACAATTGCACATGCACCGTGGGTTTGTAATTTTCCCGGGCACGGGATCGCACCTGCACCATAGGCTGCATATCTTTCTGGGCGTGAAAAGGTTTGCACGTGCGGGAAAGGTTCGGGCGTGCGTGGGAAAGGTTTTGGCGTGCGTGGGAAAGGTTTTAGGCGTGCACGGGAACAGGTTACAATGAAGAAGCCGGAAATGTGCCATTTTGTCTCCGCTTTGCGGAGGTCAAGCAACAGAGGTCGGCTAACTCCGGGCCTCATGGCTCCGGACACTTGGAACCAACCCGAATGTCCATCAATAATAGACTGGATTAAGAAAATGTGGCACATATACACCATGGAATACTATGCAGCCATAATAAAGGATGAATTCATGTCCTTTGCAGGGACATGGATGAAGCTAGAAACCATCATTCTCAGCAAATTATCACAAGGACAGAAAACCAAACACCGCATGATCTTACTCATAAGTGGGAATTGAGCAATGAGAACCCTTGGAGGCAGGGTGGGGAACGTCACTCACACACCCAGAGCCTCTCGTGGGAGGGTGTGGGGGCTGGGGGAGGGATAGCATTAGGAAAAATACCTAATGTAAATGACGAGTTGATGGGTGCAGCAAGCCAACATGGCACATGTATACCTATGTAACACTGCTGCACATTGAAAAAATTTACGTGTAGGTTAAGCCAGCGGTGTGAACTCTGGCCCTGTCCTGCACCCAGCGACTGCTAGATCCTGGGCTGGATACTCTCCTGCAGGTGCCTGGCCCCGCCCCTCCCCTCAGGCGCCTGGCCCTGCCCTGGCCTGGTCCCGCCCACATCCGGAGGCTCAGGGCAGGACACAGACTGTTCCCGGGTTAGTCAGCAGGGGGCAGGCGGGTTGCTCTGGCCCGGCGGCTCCCGCTGAAATCAGCACAGCAGCAGGGAGGGTGACACTGTCCCCCGATGCAGGTCAAACTACTAACAAATGATGTGGCCGGAGCATACTATCCTTGACAGCACGATGACGAAACACATCAGTATAAAATGAGATCACAAAGTATGCTGTGCCCAGCTCTGTGGTTAGTTCACAGTATTTTACAGAGCGTTGTTTCCAAACGCTCAGGGAACACCAGCTACCTATAATAACACGTGACACGCCCCTTCGTCAACACTCAGCACAGCTCTGCAATAATGGCCCAGCCTGATCTTCACGTTGGAGGTGAGGACACAGGCCCTGGAGGGTTCAAGTGGCAAGGTCACAGAAGTAGTTAAAAGGGACCACAGCGCCCCCTGCCTGGACTGCCCCAGGCTCTGCAT
>NC_045437.1:115505269-115526493 GCF_002776525.5 Piliocolobus tephrosceles | reverse complement strand
GTTGATGAACACGGGTTATTTTCAAATCTTGGCTATTATGAACAGTGCTGCAATAAACATGCGAATGCTTGTTATGCTGATTTTTTTCTTTTCTTTGTTTCTGGGCCTTTGTTTCCAGAACAGAGAGAACTGGGCTGGGCACAGAATCTCAGAGCATGGGGAAACAGGCCGCAGACCCCCAAACTACTGGACCATTGGAAGAGCATAAGCCAAATATCCGACTGCAGGACACCTCTAGGCCTGTGCTCCCCACCGTAAAATTCAGTGTCTCTTCTGAGCCGGCAAAGTGAGTCACAGCACCTGGACAGATCTGACCGACTAGGGGTAACAGGTGTGATGGCTGAACAACTCTCTAACAGCAGCCAAGGGTGCTCTGTCAGTCCCCCTTCCCATGTCCATCTCCAGCAGGATCTGCCTCCATTCATGCCCTGCTCCTCTGGCTTGGCAGGAGGCCCCTAGGCAAGTTAGATACGGAGGAAATGCCAAATCACAGCCAGAGGAGGTTGTCTCCAAGCCCCATGTATTCCCGTGCCCTGACTCCCAGGCTCCTTGTGCACCTGAAAGATGCTCTATGAGTTCATAAGGATGGCCATGAGCTCACCACTTCCCCTGCCTCTCTGACTCCCCATATGGATGAATGTTACCCATCTTTAATCTTCCAGCCAACTTCAAATGTCACCTCCTCCACCTTCGAGTCCATTCGGAACCAACATACCCGTAAGCTGAACATTTGGAATGTTCCAAACTTCTCTCTTGCCTCCTTCAGAGGAGTCTGACTCCCTCAGTCTGCACCCTCCCTTGTTCAACTATTCTCTCCACTGTTTATTTAGCAAAGTGCCTTTGTTGTTAAATTAATGTGGCTAAGTGTCTGTTGGATTTTCCAGAGATTAGGGCCTTGGTCACTCATCTGATTGGTTAACCTCACATCTTTTACAGTTAGTTTCTCTGTAAAAAGCTTCAGTCCTTCTAACTATAATGTGAACTCATTTTCTCTTAACCTTATGTTCCCTACTGTTAAACCAAAGTGAATTAATTCAAGATAATCACGAGCTTTTATGTGGTCTATAGATCTTTGCCTTTAGGGCAAAACCTAAAGGTTGCTTGTTGTTGTTGTTGTTGTTGTTTCCCATCATTCTTAGTCTAAGAGTACCAAACTGGGCATTCAAAATCCCAAGTCCCAGGCCAGGCACAATGGCTCATGCCTGTAATCCCAGCACTTTGGGAGGTGGAGGTGGGTGGATCACTTGAGGTCAGGAGTTCAAGACCAGCCTGGCCAACATGGTGAAACGCTGTCTCTACTAAAAATACAAAGATTAGCTGGGCGTGGTGGCAGGTGCCTGCAATCCCAGCTACTCAGGAGGCTAAGGCAAGAGAATCGCTTCAACCCGGGAGGCAGAGATTGCAGTAAGCTGAGATTGTGCCACTGCACTCCAGTCTGAGTGACAAGAGTGAGACTCGGTCTCAAAAAAGAAAAAAGAAAAGAAAAAAATGCCCCAAATCCCACACGCCTGCTCTGTATGTTATTCCCAAATTACTTTTAAACTTTAAGGTATGTCTCACTTTCTCCAAGATGATAAAATATGCAGGGAAGGAAAACACCCAATCAGTCAAGCAGGGGAAGAACAAGACATAAACAAGCTGAAGGTTAATGGCAGCAACATAAAATAAGCCAGAGACAAAGTATCCCACAAACCAGAGAAACCTCAGGGGCATGCACAACTGGAGAGAGCAAGCCAGAGGGGTCTCAGCACAGCTCACCTTCACTTGTCCAATGGGAGAGCGCTACCCCATCAGAATGGTTAAAGTTGGACACCAGCACCTTCAAAATGTCCTGAATCTACAGGAGGTGAAAAGGTAAAAACAAAGGCAGGGGAAGAAAGATAAAAGTGGCTTAGAGAGAAGCAAGAAAGTCAGGAAAGGAGGAAGATGTGGGTCCAGGGAAATGAAATGTTGAAGAAGAGCAGAGGTCAAAACCATGGCCTGTGCCATTCTTCCCAACAGCCACCTGCTGCTTTGCCAGGGGCAGGAACAAATAGATGGAAAAGTCTCCTGAGAAATGCAGTCACAGAATGGAGTCACCTGACCAATGCAGCTCTTAATACACTCAGTGGACCCCTCTCCTCAGGCCCAGGATGTGGGCGATGAATCTAGTAGAGCTCCAGATGTCAACCTCCATTTAAAAAACCAGACTTCTGAGTAAGGGTTAACTTGAACAAAGGGGGCTTCAGCTAAAAAACAAGTTTTAAAGACACTGATCTTATCCAGTATCATCTTACAGAGGAGGAAACTGAGGCCCAGGGGACGAAGTGATTTTTCTGTGGTCACCAAGCAAGCTAGTGGCCAGTTAGAGCTTCTCTTAATTCTAGTGCCTGGGGCTCTCCTCACCACACCCTGGGGCCCTTTCAGTGACTTCTAAAGGGACAGTCGGATGGCAAGTGGCTGTTCTCATTGGCCTGGCTTCCTCTTGAGACTGGGGATGAGGAAAATCAAACAGCAACGACATTTACTGGGTGTTCTGGGTGTTTACAGCAGGCCATGTTCTAGGGATTAACATAAAAACAACAACAATAACAAATCACATTTTAACTTCACAAATGGAAGTCAAGCAACACCACTTCTATTTTATAGATGTGAAAAGAGAGGCCCAGAAAGCTCAAGCGACTTGCCCTCAATCATATCCCTAGCATATAGAGAAGCAGGATTCGAACCCAGAATTCTTAACCAGTACCTGGCAGTTCTTCCACAATCTTAACAACTACCCACTGCTGCCCCTTGGGCCCCCTGTGCCCAGGAGCCTGACCAGCCAAGACTCACATCTCCAGGTGAGTGGAAACCACCAGAAGTGGTTGTCTCAGGGTTACTGCTGTTTTTTTCTTTTCTCTCTTCACTCCTGCTGGAACACCAGGGCTGTTCCTCTGCTGATACTCTTAACTGTGGGAAAGAAGAGGAGTAATACGCATGAGAACAACAAAGCCTTACAGTCGTATCCTCCTTTACAGTTTTTACAAAATACTTTTATACACCATCTGATTTAATGCCACCAACAACTGTACAAAGTGATGTCGCAATCACTTAGTGACTGAGAGGGACTGATATAATAGCTTAAAAAATAAAAGGCAATACTGGACCTTAAACTCAGTCTTCTGACTCCAAGCTCTGGGGTTTGCCACGAATCGGCAGCTGCCAGGGATCAAAACCAGAGGCAGAGGTAGAACAGTAAACATTAAGGAGGCAGGAACTGTACACTCTGTGGTTTGGAGTCATACATCCTCACACATCTGTTAGTGCTAAGAAGTGCACCAGTACCACTCAAACTTTTATATCAATGTGTCCTCATGGCAGAAGGCAGCCTTTCTCTTAAAGCTGGGAATTTATCAGAAAGAGAACAACTTAAGCCTCATTTCAGAGAGGTCTCATTTCAGAGAGGTTCTTAGAAACCTACATGACTGTCATCCCTAAGTACATTAATGTTTTTTCTCTTTCAAGAGAATCAAGGGAAACTGATGCTTCAGAAAGATGTCTCACATTTATCCTGTGACACTCAAAGTACCCCAGGTTGAGATGATATGAGGAAGATTCAAGCTGTCAAGTTCAGTTTCTCGAGACCTATTCCACAGAAGATGAGCAGCTCTCACTCCAGAGACCACCGACTGAAGGGCAGTCTGGTCCCAGAACCATGGAGAATTAGAATATGAGGTGAAAAACTCAGAAAAAAATGTTAAAGTATCTCTGGAGAGTAGAAGTGTGGGAGAAAACCAAACCAGACCCATTCTCCCATTGCCACCCAGAGATACTGTTAATGTTTTGAGCTCATGGGGGAAGTATAGGCTTTTTGCACTGTCAATGTCTATGTTAAGGGATTAAGGCAGCCTGAAAACTCTCACTCCCGTGTCCCATAGTCCCCATTCCCCTTCTGGCTGGAAATTTATGCTTCCAGCAGAGGAGCCAGAAATGGGGTGAGAACTCTTAGGGGACTAGGTTGTAAGATCAAAGGCCAGTCTTGGAGCAATAATGACAGCTCCTAGGGGAACTGTGACATCACTACATTCCACTCCTCCTGGGGAGGGGGGAGCCACATCAGCATGATGCCTGAGTCACTGATTCACAGTCTGGGAGGGGGACGTAGGGCTAGGAACCCGGTACTTGGAGACACCAGCCCAAAGAGCCCAGGGAGGTCGGGATTGGGGCAGCAGGATGACAGGCAGAGACTGCAGCAGGGAGCCCCAGATGTCACCAGCCCAAAGTTACCCAGGGTGACTGGCGAGGGCAGGGGCTTGGGCTGGGGGACCCAGGTTCTTGGAGACCTGAGCCCAAAGAATCTAGGGAGGTTGGGCTTTGGGCAGCGGGAGGTAAGGGCTGAGTGTGGACCAGGGGGCCCCAGGAGTCACCTGGCCAAAAACACCCAGTGGTGACTGATGAGGGCAGGGCTTGGGCTGCTTGCTGAAGGGAAGGTCTGACTGACAAGACTTTGGTGGGGGGAACCCAGAGGTGCCAGGTTTGGGGGACCCAGCCTGGTGTGCCTCCGGAGTGGTATGGACTCTGGTAGCGGTCTTGCCATTGGAGGGGATTTGTGGCTGGGTTGGGGGACCACGACCTGGTGTGTTTTACCTTTTTCTTGGCTGCAGCCAATTTGCTCTGTCGAGTTTCTTCAGCCATCATGAGTTGGGAAGGGAGGCAGGGTTGGTGCCACATCAGCAAAATCCCAGCAATGACTGCCAAATGCCTCCAGTCACCTACCAGGCAGCTGTGTGACTGAGCCAGAGGAGGTGTAACCAGGGCCCCACTAGAATGCAGAATAGGGGTGTGGCCTTAATGATCCAAGCCCATTGGTCAATGAGAAAGATGAAAGCAAAAGGAGGCGTGGCCAGGCAGCAGCATGTCCAGAGGGACCTGTGGTATCACAAGGAAAGCTGACCATGAAACCGCTGTCCCCACCCACTCTGGGAGAGGGGAGGGGCCAGCTTTTGCTTTAAAAGCTTTAAAACTTTAAAAAATATATGTGTGTATGCTTTATATATATGTGTGTCTGTGTGTGTGTATGTGGTCCTCCAGAGCTGTCTTTATTATCCAGCTTCTATGCAAGGTCTGTGAGTTTGGCCTATATTTTTCACCTTCAAATGGAGTACAAGAATTACCAGTATTAGCTCAATGGAGATACAAATCCTATAAAATTGAAAAATCCATAGCATGCTTGATGATTAATGAAGCAGACTATATTATTCAATATTCCAATAAGATAAAATAATCACAATGATTTCCCTTTTTTGGAAAAATATTTCTCTTATTTTCCTACATTATTGTTAAGATTTTTTTTAAAACAAGAAACATATCTAATATCTTTAAAAACACAAAGCTTTTGGGTCTGGTGCAGTGGCTCACACCTGTAATCCCAGCACTTTGGGAGGCCAAGGTGGGTGGATCACCTGAGGTCAGGAGTTCAGGACCAGCCTGGCCAACATGGTAAAACCCTGTCTCTACTAAAAATACAAAAACTAGCCAGGCGTGGTGGTGGGTGCCTGTAATCCCAGTCACTCAGGAGGCTGAGGCAGGAGAATTACTTGAACCTGGGAGGCGGAGGTTGCAGTGAGCCAAGATCATGCCGCTGAACTCCAGTCTGGGTGACAGAGCCAGACTCCATCTCAAAAAATAAAATAAAATAAAATAAAAACACAAAGGTTTCAATTTAATAAGCACTCAAAGTTCTTTACCGGTTTAAAACAAATACAAGGCCCATTTTTTGAGAATCACCTGGCCTCTCTAAGCCTTGCAAATGATACTGAATTTCTCACTTGATACTTGGCTATTATTTGGAATCATGAAAACCAAGAATTGTGTTATATCACAGTGTATTGCTTGTTACCTGAATTCCAGAGTAGGCTGGGATCAAGGGTTGAATCTTTCATCATTTGCTCCATAACCTGTGTGCTTCTTATCCCAGACCAAACTAAGCTTTTTTCTGGAGTTCTACAATTTACAGTTAGTAGACAAGAGTGGCACTCAAAGGTGTAGTCTCTGGATTAGCAGCACCAGCAGCACCTGAGAACTTTCTGTAAGTGCAAATTCTCAGATCCCACCCTGGACCTGATAAATCAGAAACTCCGGAGTAGCACTCAGCAATCTGTGCTGCAGTACTCCCTCCAGGTGTTTAGGACCTCTGGCATACAGCAGATAGCAAAATGTGTTTCCTTTTGTAGGTCCAAGGCCAGGGATACTGCATGTTCTGTCTTGATATGAAACAATGACATGCAATTAGAAGACATAAATTTCCTTCCTACTCCCACCCTCCACCCAATGTGTTTTATTTTTATAAGTTAAATAAGAAAACAAGTGACAATCAGAGATTTAGTCTAAAAAGTATATTTACAAGTATCAGTTCTCATCCAGCCTCATCTCATACTGTGTAGCAGGACGAGCCACAGACAAAACTCCTCAGACATTGAGTTAAAGAAGGAAGGGGTTTATTCGGCCGGGGGCATCAGTGAGACTCCTGTCTCAAGAGCCAAGTCCCCGAGTGAGCAATTCCTGTCCCTTTTAAGGGCTCACAACTCTAAGGGGGTGCATGTGAGAGGTTTGTGATCGATTGAGCAAGCAGGGGGTACGTGACTGGGGGCTGAATGCACTGGTAATTAGATGAGAACAAAACAAGATAGGGATTTTCACAGTGCATTTCTATACAATGTCTGTAATCTACAGATAACAGAACTAATTAGGTCAGGGGTCCACCTTAAACTACCAGGCCCAGGGAGCGGTGCCAGGATGTCTGCCTGTGGATTTCATTTCTGCCTTTTAGTTTTTACTTCTTCTTTCTTTGGAGGCAGAAATTGGGCATAAGACAATATGAGGGGTGGTCTCCTCCCTTAATACAATACCATTTACATTCTCTTACATCTAAAGTTTTAGAAAAGGATCTTCAGGCAAGCTAGGAGTTCTATAATAAAACACCAAGTAGATCAGAATGTCTAAACTTACTAGAGAAGAAAAGTGAAATCATTGGCTATATTTTCAAATTGCATTCAACAGGAAATTTAAGTTTTGAATTTTTTTCATCTTCATGCTTCCAAGTTAATAGAATTAAACTCGAATAGTCCATTCTTTCAAAGCCTCTAGCCAGGCAAAGTTTTACTGTATTACTTCTTGCTTTCAATGGATCTAAAGCAGAGTCCTGGCAGGCACATTTTGTATACCTGCAAAGACACAGAACTAAACAGTTCCATCGGTTCCATATTAAAACAAAAGTCCTGTAAACCTTGGATGGTGAGTGTAATACTTTAGCACTAGCACCGAAACCTCAAATATGAAAAGATACTAAGAACACCACTAGCAAATAAAAGTGAGCTCTTGGCTGGGAGCAGTAGTTCATGCCTGTAATCCCAGTACTTTGGCAAGCGAAGGTGGGAGGATTACTTGAAGTCAGCAGTTCAAGACCAGCTTGAGCAGCATAGCGAATTCACATCTCTACAAAATATTAAAAATCAGCTGGGCATGGTGGCACGCACTGTAGTGCTAGCTACTTGGAAGGCTGAGGTAGGAAAATCACTTGAGCTCAGGAGTTCCAGACTGCGGTAGCTATGATCATGCACACCAGCCTGGGTGACAGAGCAAGACCGAGATGATTACAGTCTGCTCTGCTCCAGTTTACATTAAAATCGCTAAGTTAAAATACTTTCAATCAGCAGGATAAAAATTAAGTGAAATGTGACTTGAGAGCTTGGTCAGAAAATAGGCAACAGAGAAACAGGCGCTTCCCACAACAATAAAAATGGCCAATAAACATATTAAAAAGGTTCAAAAGCACTAGAAACCAAAGAAATGTAACAAAAACAATGAGATTTTCTGATTAAAGACCAGCAAGGAGGACAAAGGGAAGGGAGAAACGGGAGCTCTGTCCCTGTTGGTGGGAGTAGAAACTGAACCAATTTTCCTGCAGGATAATTTGAAAATTTCTTTTAAAAACCCAAAAATTGTTTTATGCTATCTTCCTCCAGAAATTCTACTTCTATAAATTCAGTCCAAAAATGCTTGCTTGAGTCAATTAAAATGTACATATAAGAAAATTTACCTCTGGGGAGGCAATGATTAACTTAATATACATCCAACTATTATAATGATGATGCCAAGGATATATTTACTGCCATAGAAATATGCCCAAAACATAGTAAGTGACAAAAGACTATATATTATGATTCTACTTTTTAAAATGTTTATATGCATAAAAAGTATAAAAAGCAACAAACCAGAATGTTTTGAGTGTCAACATTAAAGATTTTTCTTTATATTTTATCTTCCAAATTATTACAAAAAGAATGTGATTTTCTTTATAATCTGGAAGTATTATTTTCATTTATTTATATTTCGATTGCTTTTCTTTTCCTTATTTTTTCTCATGTATGTATCACATCTAGTCTAGAGAGCTTGAATCCCTGCCTCTTGAGGTAAATCAGCCCATTTCTGTCTCTATAAATTTGCCTCTCATGGACATTTCAAATCAATGGAATTATACAATATGCAGTCTCGTGTCTGGCTTTTCTACTTAGCTAATGTTTTCGAGGTTGGTCCATGACATATAAAATGTTTTGGTAGTTTGTTGCTTTCATTACTGAGTAGAAGCCCATTGATGGATATACCACATTTTGTCAGGAGAGAGCCTTTTAAATCTGGATTCCAGCTTCCTGTGGTCTAAATGAAACCCTTTGAACACAGAACTTACACGGGAAGCTGCTGTGCTTGTCACAATAACTGCTTATCAGAACCAGCTTTGTCATCACAAGCCTGAACTGCTGCAGACATTTTTATCATTTTGCAGCTTCTTTTTTACAAGCAACTTCTGCACTACTACAGGTATGGACTTTTGAAGCATCTGATACATCCATTTAATAAGTATTAGCACGTGTCTGAGTGGACATGAAAGTGAACCCATCCATGCTACATTGTATATTTTTTCCTCCCCCAGGCTGGACCAGGGAGCCTCTCAACTTTCTACAGTATCCTGTCTCCATGGACAAAGCCGAATGGTATTAAAGATTCCGCTGCCTTTGTTAGGCAGATTTGGAGGGGAGGCCCAACAGCAAGGGTAGAGGGGCAAAACAGAGTGGAGCTTGTGGAACAGGAAGCCTCCCAGGTCCGCGCATGGCTCCCAGCTGTTGAGGAAGTTGTGGGTGGTGAAGTGCTTGCTGATGCTGTCCCGAGGCAGCTAGCACCTCCACTGAGCACAAAGGGTCTTGACTTTGGACTCTTACCCTTGTTTCACAAGGGTTTAAAAGCTGTTTTTGCTTTTGTTATTTTTCTAAATAATCATTACCTGGTAGTTTGTAATTCATCTTCCTTTGGGAGAGGACAGGGCTTTAAAACTGAAGAACATGATTTTTCATTAAAATATCAAAAATGGAAAAAAGTTACTTTGTAAACAATTTGCTATACACACCAAATGGCAGCAGTTGAGAATCTCAGTAAAATGTTAAATGAATTTGCTGCTTTTAGAGAAATAAAGGAAAAAAATTAGAAGAAATAAAGACAAAAATGCATTTGCTGGCCGTGGTACCCTTTTGCCTAAGGTTGGGTCACTGTGTCATCAGACTGTGGTAGGGGGAATGTGTGGTGTATATGTGTGAAACTTTTCATCTCAGGATGGATCATTATCTTAGTTGCAGTTTTCCTTCCTAATAGGGTTACAATGTGGTAAAATACGGGCTTGGAAGTGACAGACCTGAGTGACTCAGCACAGCTTAAAAAAAATCCAATAAAACTAACTTTTAATAATCCTGAGGTTGGTTTTTGAAACAATGGATACAATTACTCTGAGCATCTGGTTACCATTTTGAATCAGTAATACATACTGTCTCCACTCTTTTTTTTTTTTTTAATGGAAACAAAGTTTTCATCCAGAAAACCCCAAAACAGTGACTTTGTTTTTGTTTTTGTTTATTTAAGACAGGGTCTCACTCTGTCGCCTAGGCTGGAGAGGAGTGGTGGATCTCAGCTCACTGCAGCCTCGACCTCCCACCTCAGCCTCCTGAGTAGCTGGGACCACATGTGCCATTGCGCCTGGCTAATTTATTGTATTTTTTTTTGTACAAATGGGGTTTTGCCATGTTGCCCAGACTGGTCTCAAACTTCTAGACTCAAGCGGCTCACCCATTTTGGCCTCCCAAAGTGCTGGGACTACTGTGCCCAGCCTGCAGTGACTTTAAAACACAAGTTCAGGCCGGGTGCAGTGGCTCACGCCTGTGATCCCAGCACTTTGGGAGGCCTAGGCAGGGGAATCATGTTAGGAGATGGAGACCATCCTGACTAACACACGTCGAAACCCCGTCTCTACTGAAAACACAAAATAATTAGCTAGGCGCAGTGGCGGGCGCCTGTAGTCCCAGCTACTTGGGAGGCTGAGGCAGGAGAATGGCGTGAACCCGGGAGGCAGAGCTTGCAGTGAGCTGAGATTGCACCCCTGCACTCCAGCCTGGGCGACGGAGCAAGACTCTGACTTAAAAAAATAAAATAAAAAAGTAAGTTCAAGCGTCTCTTCTTAACTCCTTTAATTGGAGATATCTCTTCTCTCTTTCTCCTCATCTTTGATGTTCCCGCAGGGTTGACTGCTGACTGGATATACAACATATTTCAAAGTCCAGGCTGGGTGCGGAGGCTCATGCATGTAATCCCAGCACTTTGGGAGTCCTGGACAGGCAGATCGCTTGAGTCCAGGAGTTACTTAGACCAGCCTGGGTAACATGGTGAAACCTCGTTTGTATTAAAAATACAAAAAAGTGGGCGTTTCCGGGAGCACAGCCTGGAGTTGGTATCGGCCGCTTTTGGCGTGGCGGCCTTTTGCCCCAGGCTGGGCCAATCCTGTCGCTGAACCCCACAGGTAGATGCCGAGTTCAGAAGGAGGTGGGGCAGGTTCGCAAGAGCATAACTGCTGAAAAATCAGGAACAACTTACTCCTGGAGTGGTCTGTGTGCGCCACCTACCTAACCTACTTAAACCAGATCCTTTCCTATTTCTCCCAGTATGGCACTGTTACAAGGTTCAGACGATCCCGAAATAAAAGGACTGGAAATAGCAAAGGCTATGCGTTCGTGGAGTTTGAGTCTGAGTCTGTTGCGAAGACAGTTGCTGAAACAATGAACAACTATCTGTTTGGTGAAAGACTCTTGGCGTGTCATTTTATGACACCCGAAAAAGTACAGAAAGAACTCTTTAAAGACTGGAATATTCCATTTACACAGCCGTCAGATCCATCAGTGAAACGGTATAATCAGAATCCACCCTTACACAAAAGCTGCGGATGGAGGGGCGATTTTAAAAGAAGGAAAGATTACTCGTGAAGAAATAACTTAAAAAGAATTGATTATGATTTTCCTTCTTTGATTTTACAGAAAACGTAAGTACTTCAAAATCAAATTATTGGACATCTACAAAAGGCCAGGTTTTACGTAAGAAGAAGAAAAAGGTTTTAGGTGCTCCTGACACTCCTGGGAAGACTCCAAGGCCCCACGCCGGTTTGTACATCAACATTTTTGGGGAGATGAAAATCTGAAGTGGCTGAAATGAATGATGATAATGAAGAAAATGAAATCGTTTTCAAACAGCCCATATCCTGTGTAAAAGAAGAAATACAAAGGACTCAAACACACATTCACAGAAAAAAAGACAAAGGAAAAGCAATCAGTGGTTTTCAATATATTATATATAAGATTTCTTCTGAAAAATACAACATTTTGATAAGAAACAATACAAAAAATTAGCTGAGCGTGGTGGCTCATGCCTGGAGTCCCAGCTACTGGGGAGGCAGAAGTGGGAGGATCACCTGAGCCCAGGAAGTTAAGGAAGAAGTGAACCGTGATCGCACCACGGCACTCCAGCCAAGTCAAGTCACTTCGATTATCTTAACCTATTCTAGGCTGGCTTAAGAGGGATTTGTATTAAGAATACAATAGGCAATCTCACAGACATCTAAGTACAGAACTCAAAATATGACCACAGCATGGAAGGACTGGGCTGGGAGGTTCTTTTTCTCTCCTGCCTCCCTTCACTCTGGATTTCTGCTTCAGGCTTGTACCTTGCTCTGCAGATGGTCCAGGCTTCTCCAGCCTCTGAGGCTTTGACTTGCCCTGGCGGTATCCCTGGTCCCAGTGTTACTGGATCTTTCCGTACAGATGCTTCTCTGCAAAAAATCTATCAAACACCGTCTGTGTCATTTCTGATTAGCAGGATAGAGAATCTGATCCGCCTAGCAGTGGGGGTGGGAGTTCCCTAGTTGTCCCTGGATTTGCAGTGCTGCCCTTTCCAAAGACTTGAGGAGGGGCCAGATATCCAAAAAGAGGGTGTGGGTGGGGAATCACGAATACAGTCTACTTCAACAAGAAAGTATGAAGTAGAGGTGTTGGCTCACGCCTGTCATCCCAGCACTTTGGGAGGCTGAGGCAGGCGGATCACTTGAGCTCAGGAGTTCGAGACCAGACTGGCCAACATGGCAAAACCCTGTCTCTACTAAAAATACAAAAAATTAGCTGGGTGTGGTGGCACATGCCTGTAGTCCCAGCTACTTCAGAGGTTGAAGTGGGAGGATTGCTTGAGCCCAGGAAGTTGAGGCTGCAGCGAGCTGAGATCACAATGCCACTGCACTCTGGCCTGGGCAACAGAGCAAGACCCTTTCTCAAAAAAAAAAAAAAAAAAAAAAAAGGTTTAAAGTAGAAGCATCTATATGCACGATTGAAGTCCTGCTTCCCATATATTTTTTCACCTTGCCTTTTTTTCTGTCTAAAACACTGTATCTTAAGATTTCCCTGTGTTATCAATTACTCATAAGCAGTATTTTAATGATGGTATCAGAATCCATTATCTGGACTCATTGTCATTTATTCATCTGCAGTTGCTGGAGATACTCCCCTTTCTGCCACACTCGGTCACCCTTTGGACCTTGCTCTGTGTCCAGTTATGTACTAATACACATACTGGTCATTTAGGACTTAAAGTTAAGAATAAATAGTTATAGTTCCTAACATGTCAAAAAGAATGTATCTTCCTAAAAATAGAATGGCTTGGTGGTTATGATCATTTTAAAGTAAAATAGACAAATTGTTATTGAAATTAACATTTTGCTTTCTTCTTGTATCTATTTTCTCTGTCATTTTCATGGATAAAGTTTCATTTGGAAGGATTTTTATTTCAGAATAGAAATAGCATATGACATGAGAATGGGAACTCTGGAAGGTTCAACTTTCTAGTCAGTAGTTCCCTAAAACTGTCACAAAAGCGACTCATAATCAATTATGATTGGTCTGTATTGAAAGTGCATTATTGTTAGAAAAATGTTGGTACTTGAAATCCATGGTCATGGTCATTATAGAAAAGAAAACGTAGGCCTGGCACACATGGTTCACACTTGTAATCCCAGCACTCTGGGAGGCTGAGGTGGGTGGATCGCTTGAGACCAGCTTGGGCAACATGGCAAAACCCCATCTCTGCAAAACATACAAGAATACAAAAATTAGCCAGGTCTGGTGGCATGCACCTGTAGTCCCAGCTACTCAGGAGAATGAGGTAGAAGGATTGTGTGAGTCTGGGAGGTCAAGGTTGCAGTGAGCCCTGATCGTATCACTGCACCCCAGTCTGTGTGATGGAGCAAGACTTTGTCTCCAAAAAATAAAAAAATAAAAAAATAAAAAAAAAAAAGCAGATAACCAAAAAAAGTCATCTTAGAATTCTTTCCCGAAATTGTAATTGATGACACTTCTAAACTTCTCTCTGCTTGAGTAGACATTTTGGAAGAGTTTATACCGGACAAAACAGTCTTTAACTTTATTTTTTTTGAGACAGAGTCACACTCTGTTGCCCAGGCTGGAGTGCAGTGGCATGATCTTGGCTCACTGCAACCTCTGCCTCCTGGGTTCAAGCAATTCTCATGCATCAGCCACCCCGTAGCTGGGATTACAGTCATGTACCACCATGCCCAGCTAATTTTTCTATTGTTACTAGATATGTGGTTTCGCTATGTTGGCCAGGCTGGTCTCACACTCCTGGACTCAAGTGATCCGCCCGCCTCAGCCTCCCCAAGTGCTGGGATTACAGGCGTGAGCCACTGCGTCTGACCCGAAATGGTCGTTAACGTATTTTTGCTCAATTAGCCACACTTCTGGGTCTTTAATGTCTTTTATTTGAGTATTTGACAGTCACTTTATAGAGAATTAATGTCTGTATTGCTGGACATTTAGGTTTGTTCCAATTTCTCACCATTATAATGGATAATTATAAAAGCAAATAGTTGGAAAGAACCTAGACGTCCAACCCACTACGGGAATTGGTTAATGACACCCTGTTATGAATACTGGAGACATATTTTTCAGTTCTTAAAAATAAATCATAGAGGCCGGGCGTGGTGGCTCACGCCTGTAACCCCAGCACTTTGGGAGGCCAAGCCGGGTGGATCACGGGGTCAGGAGATTGAGACCATCCTGGCTAACACAGTGAAACCCTGTCTCTACTAAGAAATACAAAAAAAGTAGCCGGGCGTGGTGGCGGGCGCCTGTAGTCCCAGCTACTCAGGAGGCTGAGGCAGGAGAATGGCATGAACCTGGGAGGCGACGCTTGCAGTGAGCCGAGATCTAGCCGCTGTACTCCAGCCTGGGTGGCAGAGTGAGACTCTCTCTCAAAAGTAAATAAACAAATAAATAAATAAAATAAAAATCATAAATTGTGAAAATATGGGGTCTGCCCCCTCCAAATCTATTTTGGAAATAACTGTATTTGTGTGTATATATTATGTTATTGTCAGGTTGTAAGCTTTACTAGCAGAGAGGAACTTTTAAAGCGTTAACACCGAGTTACATCTAGCTTCTGGCTCTGGGTGTTATTGACTAGTAGTGTGCCTTGAGAAATCAGAACTCTCTGAATTTCAGTTTTCTCTCTGTATAAAATGAAGAAGGTTGAAATAAAAAAATTCTCAAGTTTCCTTTCAGGCTCTGATCTCCTCCATGTGATTCTGATAGTTACCTTGTCTGCAGGAAGCCCTTAGGGTAAGGGCACTGAGAACCTCAGGGTTCTGAAAAGGGAGATCCATGTGCCATCGCCATTGATAGTTGTTTTGTGCAAAACATGGTTTGCTTGCCTCTATTGGTGTGTTGCTTTTAAGTGTGGATTTTTTTTTAATCCCACAAATAATATTAGCAGAAATCAGAATTTCAAGAACTTCATGTAAATTGGTGGCATTTATAACAACACTTTTTTTGTTTTGTTTTGTTTTTGAGACAGGGTCTCCCTCTGTCACCCAGGCTGGAGTGCAGTGGTACCAACATGGCTCACTGCACCCCCCGCCTCCTAGGCTCAAGCAATCCTCCCCCTTCAGCCTCCTGGGTAGCTGGGGACCACAGCTGTGACCCACTACACCTGGCTAACTTTTGTATTTTTAGTAGAGATGGGGTATTGCCATGTTGCCCCAGGCTGGTTTCGAACTCCTGGACTGAAGCGATCCACCTGTCTTAGCCTCCCCAAAGTGCTGGGATTTCAGTCATGAGCCGTCACACCTGGTCCAACACTTCTTAATATCTTTTTGTTTTTTTGTTCCTTATTCTAAGGCATATTTAGATTTCTTGTGTGGTCTTTCTTCTTTATTTTTTTTTGAAACAAGAGTCTCACTCTATCACCCAGGCTGGAGTGCAATGGTGCAATCTTGTCACTGCAACTTCCACCTCCTAGGTTCATGCAATTCTCGTGCCTCAGCCTCCTGAGTAGCTGGGATTACAGCCGCGCACCACTGCACCCAGCTAATTTTCTGTATTTTTAGTAGAGATGGGGTTTCATCATGTTGCCAAGGCTGGTCTCAAACTTCTGAGCTCAGGCAATCCACCTGGCTCGGCCCCCCAAAGTGCTGGGTTTACAGGTGTGAGCCATGGTGCACAGCCATTTGTTCAGTCTTTGTTGCAGTATAAATGCAATCATTGGTTTTTGTTGTGTTTAATATTTTCTATTTAACTTTGGTATGAAAAGTTTTCTTTGTTGACCTTTTATTTTTCTTTTTTTGATACACAGTTTCGTTCTCATCACCTAGGCTGGAGTCTAATGGCAAGATCTCAGCTCACTCTAACCTCTGCTTCCTAAGTTCAAGTGAATCCCCTGCCTCAGCCTCCTGGGTAGCTGGGATTACAGGTGTGCACCACCACACCCAGCTAATTTTTGCATTTCTTTTTTTAGTAGAGATGGGGTTTCACCATGTTTGCCAGGCTGGTCTCGAACTCCTGACCGCTGATCCACCTGCCTTGGCTCCCAAAGTGCTGGAATTACAGGGGTGAGCCACTGCGCCCAGTAAAAAAGCACTGTTAACTTGTTTTCATTTTTGTATTGTGTCCTGGAAGTGGGATTTTCTCTCTTTCTGTTTTTGGAGACGGAGTCTTGCTCTGTCGCCCAGGCTGGAGTGCAGTGGTGTGATCTCAGCTCACTGCAAGCTCTGCCTCCCAGGTTCACGCCATTCTCCTGCCTCAGCCTGCCGAGTAGCTGGTACTACAGGCGCCCGCCACCACGCCCGGCTAGTTTTTTGTATTAGTAGAGGCGGGTTTCACCGTGTTCGCCAGGATGCAGAAGTGGGATTTTTCAACGGCCAGAGCACTGACATTTTGTGGTTCTGGCTACATGTGCCATATTTCTTTCTGACAAACAAAATATTTGTTTTGTAAAACAGTCTAACTCGCATTGATTATTATTTTAGCGAATTCTAGAAGTTTGAAACATGATCACAGCTGTAATCCCAGCACTTTAGGATGTGGAGGAGGGTGGATCACCTGAGGTCAGGACCTCGAGACTAACCTGGCTAACACAGTGAAACCCCATTTCTACTAAAAATACAAAAATTAGCCAGGCATGGTGGCACATGCCTGTAATCCCAGCTACTCAGGAGGCTGAGACAGGAGAATTGCTTGAACCCAGGAAGCAGGGGTTGCAGTGAGCTGAGACCACCGTGCCACTGCACTCCAGCCTGGCTGACAGAGTGAGACTCCGTCTCAAAAAAAAAAAAAAAAAAAAGAAAGAAAAGAAAAAGAAATACCATCTTACAGCCATCAGAATGGCCACTATTAAAAACAACACATGCCGGTGAGGGTGTGGAGGAAAGGGAACATTTTACACTGTTGGTGGGAGTGTACATTAGTTCAGCCACTGTGGAAGACAGTGTGGCGATTCCTCAAAGACCTAGAGGCAGAAATACCATTTGACCCCACAATCCCATTACTGGGTATATACCTAAAGGAATATAATATATATTATAAAGATACATGCACGCCATGTCCATTGCGGCAGTAGTCACAATAGCAAAGACATGGAATCAACCCAAATGCCCATCAGTGATAGGCTGGATTAAGAAAATGTGGTACATATACACCATGGAATACCATGCAGCCATATAAAGGAATGAGATCATGTCCTTTGCAGGGACATGGATGGAGCTGGAAGCTATTATCCTCAGCAAACTAACGCAGGAACAGAAAACCAAACACCCCACATTCTCACTTACACATCACAGCTGAATGATGAGAACACAAGGACACAGTGGGGAGGAAACAACACATGCTGTTGGACAGTGCGGGGGTGGGAGGAGGAAGAAGATCGGGGAGAATAGCTAATGCGTGCTGTGGTTACTACCCAGGTGATGGGCAGACAGGTGCAGCAAGCCACCATGGCACACATTTACCTATGTAACAAACCTGCACATCCTGCACATGTACCCCAGAGCTTAAAATAAAAGTTGGAAATCAAAATAAAGTACCATTTAAAAATAAAGATGAAAATAGATAAATGTGTCAGAATAATTGGTATCAATTGTTTAATTATAAGTGGCCTATAACCAAGCATTAGTAGAATTGGTTTTGTTGATTAGATCTCCTTCGAGTAAAATGATTAAAAACAACATTTTTTTAAACCTGAAAATCTGAGGATAGATTTTGGGCTGTGATAATACCCCAATCCATTGCCCCACAATGACCTTCTAGAACTTTTCATCTGGCCTCTTTGGCATCTAATTGTAAATTCCCAACCTGAGATGAGGTTGAAATTAAAGCACCCATATCAGTCATATATGTGTAATATGTATATTATATATACGTAGATGGATACATTGTACATGCAGTGTATTACATATGTACTATATATAATACATGTATATTGTATGTGTAATATATACACATAAAATAAAAATTTTGTGAAGAATGCTTGATGTAATCATGTTATCTAGTTGTTCTCCACTACACTTTTGGAGGACTGTCCTTGGGTAGCGTGGTGGATGTTATTTACTTAGAAATAAAGAATTCTATAGTCATATTTGGAAAGGTTATTCATCAGGGTTCTTTGGTTTACAAATGGCTGAATCCAGCTCAAAATGCCTTAAGCTTAAAGGTTTATGAACTACAAGACCCAGGGGTCCCTCTGGAGCAGCCCGATTCAGAGGCACAAACCAGGTCATCCAAACTTAGCCCTAGTCATTTTCGTGGTTCTGTTTCCTTTATTACTTTCTTCGAATACTGTGTTCTTTCATGACCCTCTACCCTCTGCCTAGATTCACCTTCCCTTCCTGCCTGGCAAATTCCTATTTACCCTTTAAAGCCCAGGTCAAATACTACCACTGCTTCATAGATTTTGCTGACTAACTGTCAGCCCTGTCTTAGTCTGTTTTTGCTGCTATAACAAAATGCTTAGAACTGGGCAATTAATATACAATGGAAATTGATTTCTCACACTTCTGGAGGCTGGGAAGTCCAAGATAAGGTGCCTGCAGATTTGGTGTCTGGTGAGGTGTCGCTCCTTTTAAAATGGTGCTTTGCATGCCTGTAGTCCCGGCTACTCTGGAGGCTGAGGCAGGAGAATCGCTTGAACCCGGGAGGTGGAGGTCGCAGTGAGCCGAGATCGCACCACTGCACTCCAGCCTGGGCAACAGAATGAGACTCTGTCTCAAAAACAAACAAACAAACAAACAATCCACAATGGTGCCTTGTTGTTCCATCGTCTGGAGGGCACAAAGGCTGTGTCTCATGTGGTGGGGAGGTAGAAGTGGGAGGCAGTACTCTGAAGCCTCTGTATAAGAAGGTGAATCCCATTCATGAGGGCAGAGTCCTCATGGCCTAATCACCTTGCCCCATCTCTTAATACCATCACCTGGAAAATTAAGTTCTGACATGTAAATTTTGGAGGGACATCTACATTCAAACCATATCAGGCTTCATGCAAAAATAATTGCTCTCCTGAGGGCATCCCTAAAGCCAATTGTTCATAGTCTAGTACAACACTGAGTTATATTAGAGGCTTCCATTTGTTTATTTTGTTTTGTCTTCTAATCACATGTGTAGAGAGATGGAGGGCTCCCCAAATCTGTGCTTCTCCTCTTTATTCTGGCCACATTTGTGTCAATTACATTTCCCAGCCCCCTTGCAGTTAGGTAAGGCCATGGAATTGAGTTCGTGTCCCACCAAATTGCAGGCCATTTTCAGAGTAGGCCCCCCAAACCTCCCACACAATTGTCCACACTGTCCCTCTCCTTTGACCTGTGGTCAGGTATAGAGAATCTGGGCGAGCACCTTCCATCCTAGAAGATGGTAGAGTCACTGTGTGCAGGGATACTGAATCCCTGAGTGACTGCAACGTTTCACGTAGCCCACATTGAGGTATCCTATGAGTGAGAAGTCAATCTTTATTATGCCATAATACTATATTTATCACATCAAGACACCTTTTAATTATTAATGTCTATTGTATAACAAGCCATATCAAAACTTAGTGGCTTCAAACAACCATTTTTAAACATATGCAATTCTGCATGTAGGCTGGGCTTAACTAGGTAGTTCCTCTGTGGTTCTTGCTGCTGCCGGTTAATCATCAGCTGGTGGGTTGGCTGGGGGCTGGGTCCAGTTGGGACACTGGAACACTGGCCTTCTCTCTCTTTTCATGTAGTTACAGGGCCTCTCTCCCTCCCTGTGGCTTCTCCATGGGACCCTTCGCTGGCCTCTCTACCAGCATACCCAGACTTCTGTGGAGTCTCCCAAGAGTGCAAAAGTGGAACCTGCCAAGCCTTCTTAAGGAAGAAAGGGCACAGCATCGCTTCCATTGCATTCTATGGGCTAAGGCAAGTTAAAGGACCAGCTTAATTCAAGGAAGGAGGGCTATGTGAAAGTTTAGTATGGGGAGGCATGGCTTTTGGAGGCTGGTGATGTAATAGACCCTCACAACCACTGAGATGAGGGACGTGTTTGTTATAGCAGCTGCCTATACTGACGAATCAACACCAGTAACTCAGTGTTTCCCAAATTTCATCAATCTCCTACTGCCCTCACTATTTTTGCACTTTCTATGTACCATTTTGAATATTACTCACTGTTTCTTTTATGTACCATTTTGAATATTACTCACTGTTTCTTTTAATCAATGAACTTGAAATATAAATTTAATGAAAAATAAACTTTGTGTCAGCACTGTAAATGAAAGGTTAGAAGTAGAATTATATTATTTCATTATCATTAAAATAAGTCCATAACTATTAAAATGGTCTATCAACGTAGCCCTTCAAACCATCCCCCTGTCATCAGGGATGGGCCCAGCCCCTGGAGAGGAGGTTATAGAGATGCTTGATAATTTTGGTTAAACTCAATTTTGTAGAATTCAAATCTGCTTCTCTATAATTTATACCCACCAGATTCCACTGAAACCCAGTCTGATTCCGCCTCTCTCTGACTGCCCTTAGATATCTGGTGAGCTTTCAAGGGAATTTTCCATCCCTGGAACATTTCCACTTTCTTCAACGTATCCTGTTTCCTTGAAACCTTCTAACAATGAGAAAAAAAAAAAAAAAAAAAAAAAGTCCAGTAAAATGCCCGAACCACCTCAAAATACCAAAGACAACCCTCCTCTCTTTTCTATATTTGCCCTCCGGGCCAGTTCAGAGCCCAGGAGCAAGATGGCAGATGGGCAGGTGTGGGTTGTTTCTCTGTGGGGATGACAGCGTGTCATCTCAAGACCACCTGTTTCTGTAACAACCATGATCGTGACCGTCTGTGTCACATGTGCTCACGTGTCCCAAGAGCTTGGAGGCACAGCTCCAGGATCCACGGCAACCCTGTACAGGGCTCTTGTTCCAAACGGTTCCCACTCTGTAGAGTTGCTCCCACACCTCCTTCAGCCCTTTGTTCATGGATCTCCATTTCTTCTTTCCCTCTCTCTCTTCCCCTGTCATTCTTTTTTTTTTTTTTTTTTTTTTTTTA
>NC_045437.1:115502660-115505169 GCF_002776525.5 Piliocolobus tephrosceles | reverse complement strand
TTTTTTTTTTTTTTTTTTTTTTTTTTTTTTTTTTTTTAATGACTGAGGCTCTTTCTTTCCTTAGCTCCTCTCCTAAGTATTCAGAGTAAATCTGAAACTCAGAACATACTTACCTACTGTTTTCTTGTGAATGACAAGGTCCATGCCTCTGTTTTCATAACACTGCAGAAATGGTAATGGCTTAATTGGAATGTTCTAGAAAGGGGATCTCTGGACACTGGGCAGCCAAGCACTAAGGTCCTGGGAAATTTTCTAAGTGAAAGGGAGTCATTGAACAGTTTCCAATTTGCCTTTGTTTCTGATTCCAAAGGGAACCTAATTTGATTTCTAACCCCCCAGCTCAGAGACCTCGGAAGTTTGGCTAGAAAAGTGCCAAGGAAAATTCCCTCACAAAAACCTAATTCATAGGGTCCTACAGTCATGGCTCTTTGAGGCAACTGACACTAAAATATAATAAGAGGACCTCATTCTTCAAGGGGTGCTGTGTACGGGTGTGCCCCCCAGGGGCACCAGACCTCCCATAAAGCCCAGCCAGGTCCACCAGCCTCATGGACCACCCAGGCCTCGGGGTGAATCCTGTCCCCACCACACATGGTTGTGCCCTTTTGGGCAAACATTCTCCTGGGTCCTTACAGTAACTTGGTAAGGCTGACTTTAGGTGTTTTGTGATTTGAGGGCTGAAATGCAGCAGTTCTCAAAGTTCGTTTGGCTTCAGAATCCTCCATACTTGGTATAAATGCAGGTTCCTGGACTCCACTCCAGTTTTGGTTCCATGGGGCTGGGGGTCTGAGAATCTGCATGGCCAGTGTTGCCTTAGGTAGTGCTGAGGGAGGCGGTTCCAGATCAGATTTGGAGAGATTTGAGTCTAATGTGTGTCCCCTCCACGGGGACTTCAAACTTTGCAGCAAGTCTTACACTTTTTTTTTTTTTTTGAAACAGAGTCTCTCTCTGTCCCCCAGGCTGGAGTGCAGAGACACGATCTCGGCTCACTGAGAGCTCTGCATCCCGGGTTCACACCATTCTCCTGCCTCAGCCTCCCGAGTAGCTGGGACTACAGGCGCCCGCCACCACGCCCGGCTAATTTTCTGTATTTTTTAGTAGAGACGGGGTTACACCGTGTTAGCCAGGATGGTCTCGATTTCCTGACCTCGTGATCCACCCGTCTCGGCCTCCCAAGCAAGTCTTATTCTTACATCTACTGTGGGATGGGCAGTGAACTAGAACTGAAACAAAGAAATAAAGGCAGGAAAAAGCAAGCTCTCAGCGTGCAGGGGACAAGCCCACAACGCAAACGTTCACTCTCAAAGCCCGCTTGGAAGGAGCCCTTTCCCACCTGGAAGAACGGGACGGGTGGGTCAGTGTGGCGCTGGTGCCCTCTAGTGGTCATGTGGAAACCACCGGCACATCCTCCTGTGAATCTTCAATTTCTGCTTCCCTTCAAATTTCACTAATGCCCATGACTGCCCCTTTCTAGTGGTAGGAAATGGACTTGATCTGTGCCACCTCTTGATACAGGCAGTTGAGTGAGGTGGAAATATCAGAAATCTTGGGGTCAAAGATACCTGAGTTCTAACTCTTTTTCCATCACTTGCTGTATTGCCTGTAGAAACCATTTACCTTTTCTGAGTCTGATTTTTCTGTCTGTAAACCATGCAAAATGAAAGAACAATATGCAACCACTAGGAGATCTTGAACTCATTCTGCATTCCCCCTGCTGTGCTTTTATCCCACAGTTTAGGGTCTACCCTTTGTCCTGAGGGGCTTAGAGAATGGCCCTCCCCAGACACGGCTGAGAAGACTGGGGAACCCTCAGTAAAAGTAATAGGCAGAGATGGTTTCCTCAAATGGAGACTGGTTCCTATGCACCCCTGAAATGGCTCCTGCGAGGATCCATGCCCTTGTTGAGAGATGGGGTCCTAGTCCTGGCAGCTGGCTCAGCTCTACCCTCTTCCTCCAGCCTCTAGCCCGTGCAATGTCTTCTGTAGTCTGGGCAGCTGAGAAATTTGATTTCCAAGTGTGCATGAAAATTTTCCTGCTTTATACTTGTCACTGGCTTTGAGTTTAAAAGACATAAATGTGAGACTTTGGTTCTCTGATTGCACAGTGACCTCCACCACCCAAGGCGGGGGTGCTCCCTCAGAGCTGTCAGATGGAGATTGGACAGCATAGCCCTCAGGGCATGAGGGAACATTTTACTGAGTGCAGGGAAAGCACATCAGTTGATAACTTTGAAATCTCCTTGCACACATGTGGATAGAAATGCCACATTGCAGAGATATTCTGAGGGTGAGACTTTGCAAGGCATGAGGCTGGCATAGGACAGGCACTCCACTCCCTTTTCCTTAAAAAAAATTGCTCATTAGGGCCGGGCGTGGTGGTTCATGCTTGTAATCCCAGCACTTTGGGAGGCCGAGGCGGGTGGATCACTAGGTCAAGAGATGGAGACCACGGTGAAATCCCGTCTCTACTAAAAATACAAAAAAAAAAAAAAAAAAAAAAAAAAAAAAAA
>NC_045437.1:115399565-115502560 GCF_002776525.5 Piliocolobus tephrosceles | reverse complement strand
AAAAAAAAAAAAAAAAAAAAAAAAAAATTGCTCATTAGATGTGCATCATTTGTTTTTGACTTCACATGGTAGTTTCTTTCGTGCTCTCTTTCAGTAATCACATAGATGCATAAAACTTCTACAGAGGCTTTTGCAAACTGGAAATTTTGTTTGTTCTGCAATGTGCCAGACATTCTTCTAGGAGTAGGGAAGACAGCAGGATAATCTATATTCCTGTCCCATAGAGTTCTCAATCTGGTTGCAGGTGACAGGCAGCCAGCACTGGTAAGCATGGCAAACAACAGGTGCTGGGAAGTGCTAGGAAAAAAGCCAGGGAGAAGGGATGGGGTCAGGCAGCCTCTGGCAAGGCCATACAGGAGCTGAGGCCTGTGTGAGGTCAGGGACCGAGCATCTGGGGCATTCCAGGGCATTCCAGGGCAATCCAAGTCTGAGTCTACAGTGTCTTTACCATCCCAAAGCCCAGCTGTTTAATTTGGCTGCTAGTGACCAAGTTGCTGATAAGTTCACATAGGTTGTGGCCTGGGGTTTCTCAGTCACCTGGAAAGAAATGCAGCTATTGAGCAAGGCCCTCTGCCTGCAGGACCCAGTGCTAAGAGTAGGGTCACCACCATCACCATGATGGCTTCTGCCACTCTTGTCCTCTTGTCCCCTAAAGAGGTCAAGGGCAATGCATGAGGAATTTAGCCTGGAGTCCATGTGGCCAGCACGGCCCAGCTTGTGCAGGGCCCTCCTGCAGTGTGATGCCTGGTGCGGGTGCATGGGGTGGTCCGAAGCACGCCCAGCTCATTCTTGCCTGGGGCCTTGGCACCTGGGTGGGGCTCCTCTGCCTGGTATTCTCTGCCCCTGGGTTTCCCATGGCTGGCTCCTTTGTGTCCTTCAGATCTGACTCCAAATGTCACCTCTCCAGAGAAAATGCAGCTGCAGTGGACCCTGCTGCACGCTCCACTCCATGGCCTGTTTATTCCCCTTACAGCTCTTAGCACGGCTTGAAAGCTTTGTGTTCATTTCTACCCCCCTGCACTAGGAGGGCAGTTCCTTAGACACAGTATTCATCAGTCCTTGGTCCCTCTGTATCCCCAGGTTACAGGGGACAAGCCCACAACACAAACATTCACTCTCAAAACCCAGGTCACCCTTGATTTTTTTTCCCTTCCCCGTGAGTCTTGATTTTCTTTGAGATTTCTTTAAAAAAGAAAACACAGGCCAGGCATGGTGTCTGGAGGAGTCTGGAGCACGGCATGTGAGAAGATGGGGGAGGGACTCACAGGACAGGGGTTAACCAGGGCAGAGACAGCTGGGCTGCCTGAAAAAAGGCTGGACATTGCAGTGGCCTCAGTTCTGTGACCATCAAAAACCATGGAGCTGGGGGGAAGGAAAATGGACTTGGGGACTGAAGAGATCTGAGGTCAGTCATTTCTCCCTTCTGTGGCCTTGGGCAAGTTGCTTTAATTTCTCTGGGCATCAGTTTCCCCACTTGTAAAACTGTGTACATACTTCATAAGGGTGCTCTGAGGATGACAAAAAGGTCTGTGCAGCTTTGAGCTTGGTGTCTGGCGCCTGGCGTGCTCTTCCCAAGTTAAAGGGAAAGCTGAGGAGAAGACTCGAACCAGCAGGCGGGAGCAAGGGCTTTGGTCAGAGGTTCAGCACTGAGAAGGGGATCCGAGAGGCACCAGAACACCAGGGAGTCAGGGCCAGCAGCAGTTCTGACCCCTGAGATCCTTCTGGGAGCAGCGGGACCCAAACGATCAGGCTACGGGCGTGGTTGGGGACTGGGATCCAGCCCCTTAGCTGGCCCCCTTTTTATTCTTGTTCATGGAAACAGCAAAGGCAGCTTCTAGTACATGGTCAGGACTCCATGTGTTAACTGTGATCATTTAAAAAAATACCTTGTTTTTGCTTTCTTCATGGCAAAACCTAAGTAGCTCTGGTGTAGAAATCATGCAAAACACTAAAAAGGATAAGAAGAAAACAGAAATTACCCTCAACCCCAAAGATATAGGAAAAAATATTTAGGCTTTGTATTCCATACACGTGTATACTGTTTACACTATTATACGTATTTGGTTACATATTACACATATTACAAAGTTGTGGTTCCTGGCTTTTTTTTTTTTTTTTTTTCTTTTTTTGAGATGAAATCTCACTCTTGTCTCCCAGACTGGAGTGCAGTGGCACGATCTTGGCTCACTGCAACCTCCGCCTCCTGGGTTCAAGCGATTCTCCTGCCTCAGCCTCCCAAGTAGCTGGGATTACAGGTGCCCGCCACCATGCCCAGCTAATTTTTTTGTATTTTTAGTAGAGATGGGGTTTTGCCATGTTGGCCAGGCTGGTCTCGAACTCCTGACCTCATGATACGCCCAACTTGGCCTCCCAAAGTGCTGGGATTACAGGTGTGAGCCACCGTGCCCGGCCTGTGTTTTTTTTACTTTAACATCATCTTATGAACACTTATTCGTGTTATTACAAAGTTATTTTAAAGAATGTTTTAATGGCTGTGCAGTATTCCATTCTATCACTGAGTTTACTCCTACTTTTGGTTGTCCCCCACCCCCACCCCATATTTAAAAATAATGCTTTGAGGTGCATCCTTGAATCAGAATTTTTCCCTAGCTGAGATGATCTGCTTAGACTGTATTCACAGAAGTGGGTAGAGTTAAAGGGATATGACGATTTTCTAGACTCCAGGTCCATGTAGCCCTTCAGAAAGTTTGCCAAATTATATATCCATCTGTGGCATCTCGTTCTAGCCAATCAGTTATTCTTATGCAAACCTCTTGAGGGTCTGGATGTATGTTTGGGGTTTAGGGAAGTCTAGGACCTCAAGTTAAGAAATGCTGCATCATGTAAATAACAATAACAGGTAAGATTAAAATAAAACAATATAACCTAGAAGCCTCAACTATTTTTTAAAAAATCTCCATGGGCCAGAAACAGAACATAAATTTCAAATGGTAAGTGGTGATGAAGGGGTACAGGCCTCGCACAAGAAGAAATGGCGGAGAATTCAATTCCTGCCTGGTAGAGTGACTACAATTGTCCACAGAATGAGACAAAGCCAGGTGCCTTGCTTGTGGCTGGGGGGCCTGGATGTCACCCCATCCTCTTGTGATGATGGGAATTGAAGACCCTGCCGCTATTCTCTGGGTGGGATCCACAGGGAACTTGAGGTAGAGGGAGAGGCACACGAACCAGTAGAACCAGTCAAAGGTTCAGAGGCTGAGCCAGTGCCCCCAGGCTCTGTGGCTAGATCTGGGTCTCCATCAGTATTATTGTGGGGAAGAATTCTAAGCTGCCTTTTGAAGTCCTGGAGATTCAAGTGGCCACAAATGCAAAACTAGCAGAGATAAGGAAGAATGAACTCATAAGAAAGGAGAACTCAGAAGAAAGGAAAGGAGAGGTGAGAACAGAAAGAAGAGGAGGAAGAGTTCCATTTGAAAGGAGGCTGCAACCCATAAATCTGAAACTCATGAAGAGATCTAATGCCCAGAAAGACAACCACCAAAACTGATATTGGCATCAGAACTCAATCTGGAAATGGTAATTGCCTAAAACTCTGAAGAAGACTTTAAAATAAGAATGTATAGAATATTCAGAGAGCTAAAAGGACAATAAATTAAGAAATAACAATAATCTAAACATAAAAGAAGACATTCTTTTGGGTGAAACATTGGGATAAGACATAAGGCAGGAAACATTCGATTGAAGAGTGATTAGAATTGGAAATCGATATTGAAAACCGGCACAGAAAGCAAACAGTGTGAAAAATATTTGGAAAAAAGCAGTAAAAAGACTTGGAGGATGGGTGGAGGGGCTCTGAGTCAGTCTTCTAAGAGTGGAGAGAGTGGAGGGAACGAAGATGAGTGCTGTTTGGAGAAATAATTAGTGGAGACTCTCTCAGCTCAAGCTCTCATAGCAAAATGTAATAGACTAAGTGGCTTAAATAACAGATATTTATTTTCTCACAGTTTAGGAGGCTGAGAAGTCCAAGATCAAGGTGCCAGCCAACTCAGTTCCTGGCAAGACCTCTCTTCCTGGCTTGCAGACTCTGCCACCTTCTTGCTGCGCGCTCAAACAATCTTTCCTCGGGATGTGCATGTGGAGAGACAGAGATCTCTCTCTTCCTCTTTTATTACTCCACCAAACCCATCAAATTAGGACCTGGCCCTTATGACTTTATTTGACCTCAATTAGCTCCCAGAAGTCCTATCTCCAAATATAGCCTCAATAGGGGTTAGGATTTCAGCATAGGATTTTTGGGGGATAGAATTTTGTAGACACAATTGAGTCCAGAGCAGGAACTTTCCAGAAAAGAAGATATGAATCCATAGATCAAAAGAGCACTCAGGGGCTGGGCACAGTGGTCCCTGGCCACCTATAATCCTAGCACTTTGGGAGGCCGAGACAGGTGAATTACTTGAGCTAAGGAGTTCAAGACCAGCCTGGGCAACATGGCAAAACTCCATCTCCACAAAAAAAAAAAAAAAAAAAAAAAAAAAAGAGAGAAAAAAAGTACTTAGGATCCTGAAAAGAAGAATCAAAACCAAATCCATGTTGTAATGCAACTCAAAAATATCAAGGCTAAAAAGTAATTAATTACAGAGTTGCTGGAGAAAAAAGACAGATTACTCATAGAAGAATAGCAATTTTTCTGATGGCTGACTTCTTATTGGCAAGAATGTGTTTGAAAAAGGTAAAAGTGATATTTGTTAACTTTTGAGGAATAATAATCCAACTCTTGTTTTTAAATTAAACTTAATTAAAATTCAGAAAGGAGGGCAAAACACAACAATTTCAAACATATGGAAAATAAGCCCCTTCCAGACCTGCATTAAATGAATTACTAAAGGGTGCACTTCAGCAGGAAGAGAAGTGAACACAGAGAGAAGGCATGGAAGGAACAGTGTCGACAAACATTAATATTGACAAAATACATTGGCAAATCGAATCAAGCACTGACATCAGAAATCATTTTAATGTTAAAATGTTAACATTTCAATGTTAAAAAGGTAAAACTAAATTTCCAAATCAAAACTAAAATTCCAAATAAAAATAAAACGTACATGCATGTGAGTATATGTGAGCTTGTGTGTGTTTCTCTGTGCAGGCATGCGAGTATATGAGTATTGTGTGTGTGTGTGTGTGCATGTGTATGTATGTGTACATGTGTGCATGTGTGTGTGTGTGTATGCCTGTATGAATGTGCATGTGTGTATGTGTGTGCATGTGCGTGTGTGTGTGTGTGTGTATCTGGTAAACTCTGCTACAGTGTTTTGCCAGTTATCAATCTATTGCCTCTGAGCTCCCAAATCCACTCATCCCTGTCCTGTTTATGATACTGGAATTATCCTCCTTTGCCAGCTGGCATGACATTAAGCTTCACTGGCAGATGACACTGGAAGGGCACTGAAAAAAAAAAAGGGCTCTTTCCAGCAAGTGCTTCCAAGAGGCACCGCTGTGGGCGGCTTCCTGGGCATCTGATATGGGGTGTTCCCTGTGCACCATCGTCAGTGGGCTCTGTAGATGCAGATCCTCCCTTTTCTGTCATCTCTCCAGTGAAGCCTGGTCCCGTCTGTGGGTGGAGGGTCACTTCCAGGTGTGTTACTTTTCTGGGTGCTCTACCTGTGCCCCAGGGCTGGTGGCTGCTCTTTATGTCTGTGATTCAGATATTCTTTACAAGGTCTGACATCCAGCATTTATAAGGAACTTAAACAAATTTACACGATAAAAACCCAAACAACCCCATTAAAAAGTGGGCAAAGGACATAAGTAGACACTTTTCAAAAGAAGACATACACAAGCTAACAAGCACATGAAAAAAGGCTCGACATCACTGATCATTAGAGAAACGCAAATCAAAACCACAGTAAGACACCATCTCACACCAGTCAGAATTGCTATTATTAAAATGTCAAAAAAAAAAAAAAAAAAAAAGCAGATGCTGGCGAGGTAGTGGAGAAGAAAGAACATATACACTGTTGGTGGGAGTGTCAATTAGTTCAACCATTGCAGAAAGCAGCATGGGGATTCCTCAAAGAGCTAAAGGCAGAACTACCATTCAACCCAGCAATCCCATTACTGGGTGTACCCAGAGGAGTATAAGTCATGCTACCACACAGATACATGCACACGCATGTTCATTGCAGCATTATTCAAATAGCAAACACATAGAATCAACCTAAATGCCCATCAATGATAGACTGAATGAAGAAAATGTGGAACATCTATACCATGGAATACTAGGCAGCCATAAAAAGAACAAGATCATGCGTTTTGTGGGAACATGGTTGGAGCTGGTGGCTACTATCCTTAGCAAACTAATGCAGGAACAGAAAACCAAATACTGCATGTTCTCACTTATAAGTGGGAGCGAAATAATGAGAACACATGGACACAAAGAAGGGAACAACAGATAATGGGGCCTCCTTGAGGGTGAAGGGTAGGAGGAGGGAGAGGATCAGAAAAAATAACTATTGGGTACTACTAGGCTTAGTACCCGGGTGATGAAATAATCTGTACCACAAACCCCTGTGACCCAAGTTTACCTATATAACAAACCTGCACATGTATCCTGAACCTAAAATAAAATTTAATTAAAAAACGAAGGAACACCACAAACGTTCTTTATAGATTTGTACCTTCCGTTAGCCAGTCTCTCCTTATTCCAATTCCCAGGAGTAATTAATTCTTCTTTACAATGTCTACTTTTCAAATTATTATGTATCTCCTGTCTCCTGCTTATACTCTGGCTAATATACAAGGCTTTGCTATGGCCAGGAGAAAGGTAAAAATATCAATTAACTGTTGACATTGTTAAAAAAAAAAACAAGTTAATTGTGTAATTAAACAATGGAAAAATTACCACAAAAAATAGAAACATAATTTCTTGCCTCTCACTTAACAGAAGGAATGAAAAAAGATAGAAACTTTTATTAAAAGAACAGAACACAGAGAAAAGTTGATGTTTTAAAAAGTTGTTAAAAATGAAAGAATCCTACTTCTTGAATTTATTTAATTTTATTGTGTGAAATATGCAAAACAATAGTGTAAATTGTTTATTAATTGCACAAGTTAGTAAATGTGCATCTTGTGACACATACCTCAAAATGGATAAACTCCCAGTTCTGGAGTGCGAGACTCCAGTAGTGAATAATGACTCACTAGTGACTACTAGCAGTGACTGACCCTGGAGAGCAGGAAAGGGTACAGGATTAGATGTGGTTCATTGGGGTCATAATTGAATCTATAATATTTTACTTTAAAAAAGTATGAAGCAAATATGACAAAATGTTAAGATCTGATTAAGCTGGGTGGTAGGATGAGCTTATTATATTAATGTCTGACATGGCTACATATGAAATATTACATAATTAAAACATAATACAAGAAGTCTATTAAGGACACATACAGAGAAGGGAGAAGACGTGCAAGATACAAATAGGAAACCTGATAAATAATTCTCGATTGGAATTAGAAGAAACTTGCAACTTAATTATGCTGAGACTTTCTCCTTTGATGGGAAAATAATCCATATTAGGATTCCCATTAGAGTTTTGGGAGTGGGGTAAGGGTCGAGAGGAGAGAGCCCCAGATACTTTTTACCCCTTGATCTATAATGCAGCATCCTTTGTATGATTTGAAAGCCCTTTTACTTGATTTTTTTTTTTTTTTTTTTTTTGAGACAGAGTCTCTCTCTGTTGCCCAGGCTGGAGTGCACGGGCATGATGTCGGCTCACTGCAACCTCTGCCTCCCGGGTTCAAGCGATTCTCATGCCTCAGCCTCCTGAGTAGCTGGGATTACAGGCACGTGCCACCATGCTCTGCTAGTTACTTGATTCTAATCTTTCACCCAGTCTCATTCCCTACCATTTCTCCCACACATCTACACTGCAATAATAATACACACCTTATTTCTGAAATACCATGCACTTTCATGATTCTGTGCCTTAGCTTAGAATGCTACCCCATCTACTTTCAATGCCATTTTCTCTTCCCTTCCTGGTGAGCTTATCTTTCTCATGACTCCTTCTCCACTTCAGCCCTTCCCTAGGCCCTTAAGTGGAGTTAATTGCCTTGTACTTTGCATCCTCACAGTACTCTGTACATGCTCATCCCATAGAAGCATGTAGATACAGTGCATGCCTGTGATCCTCACCACATCTGAGTTCCTTGAAGACAGAGGCTCTGCTGAAGTTACACAGCTCAAGTTATTCATCAGGCACAGATTACATGTAAATGCTTAAGCAATCGTTCTCTGCTCTATGGATGAGGAAATCGAGCCTCAGACACCTTAAACAACTTGCTAAGGTCACACAGCTGGAAAACGTTAAAGCCAAGGTAAAAACCTGTGTTTGTTTGATTCTAAAGTCATGCTACCCTGTGCTGCCTCTGGGTCTTCCTCACTGCGAGGTCCCCAGGATTTGTTCCATAGCCGAGTGCATCGTAGGCCCTCATAAGTATTTGATGAATGGATGAAAGCAGAGATGAATGCACAGGGGAGTGAGCAAGCCCAGGAACCACTGCAGGCAGAAAGCACATTATCTGGAATGTCTATCAGAAACAGCAGGTTTATAACTTGTGGGTGGAGAGCAGATAATATCAATTTGAACACTATTTCTACTTTCATTCCAATATGTTTACCAAAAAGGGCATCTGGGCTGGAAAACTGTGCACCCCCACATTTCATTGCTGATTAAAATGATTTAAAAAGTACTATGAGTGACTTAAAATAAAGAGGCAGGACAAATGCCAGAAACAGCAGAAAATGGAGTGAAGACACGGAGGTAAGATAAATAGGATCCGAAATATCTGGGTCTTATGAATGAGAAATCAAAGAATAGAGCTGCTCACTTTAGTTTTGTGTGGCCAACACATTATAATAAGAAAAAGAATCCAACATTCGTGCATGGATTCTTAATGAAATGTATGTGGTATTCCAAGAGGTTCTTCCATCTGGAGATCTCAAAGTACTTAGCAGAGTTTTGTTTTTATTGTCTAATTGGAAAAGGGAGAGATTCTTTCACCTGTTGTTGAACTGATGCTAATTAATAGGATAAAATTAAAACAACCTGGAGCTGCCAGGTTCGCCTGGGAGGCCAAGAAGATGCAGGAGTCAGTGATGGGGGCTGGGGCTAACATTAAGACACGTGAGAACTGTTTGTTGTCTCTAAAGTGAGGCACGAGCCATTTATTCATGGGATGCCCTCATTTGTTCAGCATCACGGAGCACAAAGGTCTCAACCTTGGGCAGTGGTGAGGCCAGACTGTGAGCGCTGGTTCTGGTACCTTCTTCTTATCCACGCCCAGATATAGAAATGACCTCCCTACTTCGAGTCATTTCCTCATCTGTAAACTTGGGATGACAACAGCATTAAATCCGATGCTATTAGTCCTCATTTTATAGGTAAGAAAAATTAATCTCAGCAAAGTTAAGTGATCTGCCTAAGGTAACAAGAAGTGATGGTGCGGCCAGGTGCGGTGGCTCACGCCTGGCTTCCCAGCACTTTGGGAGGCCAAATCAGGTAGATTACGTGGTCAAGAGATTGAGACCATCCTGGCCAACATGGTGAAACCTTTACTAAAGATGCAAAAATTATCTGGGTGTGGTGGTGGGCGCCTGTTAAAATAATCCAACTAGAGCTACATCAAACATAAAAAGCAAACAGTGCAAGGAAGTATACAGCATACCAACTCGGGAGGCTAAGGCAGGAGAATTGCTTGAACCCAGGAGGTGGAGGTTGCCGTGAGCCGAGATTGCACCACTGCACTCCAGCCTGGTGACAGAGTGAGACTCTATCGAGAGAGAGAGAGAGAGAGAGAGAAGTGATAGTGCTGGAATCCACACCTGGGCCTCCCTGACTCTAAATCCTGCATGGTTCTCCAACTCCTCAATTCCATCTGCCTTCCTCATTCCTCTCTATCCTCTCATAACCCAGATGTCAGAGAGGAGATGCTGTGAGTTAGATGGAAGGAGATGGCCATGGCAATGCAGCTTGTTATCTAGCAAACAAAACGGGGATAACCTATTTGCGTATTTAAAAAATGATGAACATGCCAATAACAAATGGTTTTGGCTCAAAGGTGACACGCTCAGCTCTTACACTTAGAATTACCCCTTGGGGTACTAAAAGATGCCCACTACAAAAATCCTTAAGTCAACACTCAAATTATTGTTGTAGGTTAATCATGAGTAATTTAGAGGATAATTTCCCAAACTCCACTTACTTTTTTTAAAGGAACATATTCCCATGTTATTAAGTGCTTTCCAGCAAGATGTGATAACTATGAGGATTAAAGACCCTTGGTGAAGACTGGGTGGGGGAGATTCGAGCAGCAAGAGACTCTTTCAAAGCTCTCGATCCCTCCACGCCACTCTTGCTAGGTGGCTCATCTCTTCCCTTGCAGAATACACACGTTAGCCACTAGGTGGCGGAGTTGTAAAGCCAAAGACCCAACTACAGACCGACGGAGGCACAAGAATCTCCCTGGTTAGACCCAGAGAGACTGCAGCCAAGCTCACTTTCTGATGAATTTAAAGTTTGGAGGCAAAAGAGACTTTTCCCTTTAAAACCATTTCCCCATATTACAACTAGTGCTTCGTCCTTCAGTAAAAGTCTGGCATTTTCACTGTCTACCCTTCCACCTGTCCACCCATCCATCCGTCCATCCATCCATCCACTCATCCACCAAATATTTGTATATTTGTGAACATCCACTAGGTACTGAGCACTATGCTAGGCATTAGGGATACAGCAGTGAACTGACAGACCCAAACTTCTGTCTCCTGGAAGAGCTTACATCCTAATGGGGGGAGAAGGACATTAAACTGGAATCAGGCACCTAAACAGACATTTGAAACCTGGGAGACAGGTTGTGAGAGATGGCATCAAGGCCCTTGAAAATGTGTCACATTCAGGGACCTGATGTTTCTGGTGAATGCATTAACTAGGTGAGGTGGGTTGGGGAGTGGTGGGGGGTGGTGGCATCTAAACTGAGAATATACAAAGGCCCCAAAGATGAAAGGGGCCTGGTGAGCTCAAAGTAGGCCTGCAGGCTGGGAGAGAGCAGTGGGAGAGGAGGCTAGAAACCCAGGCAGGGACTGGGTCATGCGAGGTCTTACAGGGCACAGAATGGAGTTTGAGTCTGATTTTATGTTCAGTGGAAAACCTGGGGGTCTCCATCATCTAATCCTGCCCCTACCCCAGCCTCATCCCCTCTATGAATTCCACACTGTGATCTAAGGGCCTCATCCTTTACAAGTTTTTCCTACTCCCCAGAGGGATGGGTAGGACACATCTCCAAACCTTGCACCGAGATGGGGCTATTGGTCACTGACAGTATCTTGCTCACAAGGTTAGGAGGACCCTTGGAGTTTTTGGAAGCACAGCAGAGAAAAACCTCAGGCCCTGGAATCAACTTCAGCCTTCGGATGATGGCAAGGTGAGACCAGGGCAACCCTCAGCAGTGAGCTTATGAAAAAGGAGGCTTAATACTCCTTTCCCCTTGCAAAACCCACTCTTTCCCCCTAAATGCTGTGCACAATGATTTTCTTCAATTCAACAGTCATTTTTTGAGCACCTGTATTATGTATGTCCAAGGTCAATGATGTGTTTAAGAAGCCCCAGTTAAGAAACTCTAAGGAGTGTGCCTGGGTGAGGGGGCAGACAGGTACCAGTGCTATGAATTAAGAATTGTAACCAAGGCTTGTGGAAAGCGCTATGAGAAGCCACGGAAATGTGACCTTACTTAGTCTAAAGGAGGTGGTTCCCCAAGAAAGTGATTTTTCAGCTGGGTCTTAAGGGATGAATAGTTGTTATCTGGGGAGACAATATTCTCAGTTAATGACATGCCTGAGAAACAGCCAGCAGCTGGTTGGTGGAGAGAGAAACAGACTGGATCTTGGAGGGCCAGGCTTACTGTGGATTTCATATTGTAGAAGGTGAGGAGCCCTGGAAAGAGAAAATGTGCTCATTGTTTTCCAAAGGTTGATACAATTCTGCCATGAGTCCCAAGTAGCAGATACTAAGAATCTAAAGTACTTGGCTACTGTATAGCACTTAAAATAATCCAACTAGAGCTACATCAAACATAAAAAGCAAACAGTGCAAGGAAGTATACAGCATACCACTTATTTGAAGTTTAAACACACACAAGAGAGTATAACATGTTGTTTATAGCTGCATGCATTTCTTTATTTGCTTGTTTGCTTGCTTGTTTGTTTTGAGATAGGGTCTCGCTCTGTCACCCAGGCTGCAGTGCAGTGACATGACGATCTCAACTCACTGCAACCTCCGCCTCCCGGGTCCAAGCCATTCTCGTGCCTCAGCCTCCCGAGTAGCTGGGATTGCAGGAGAGCACCATCACACCCAGCTAATTTTTGTATTTTTAGTAGAGAATGGGGTTTCTCCATGTGGGCCAGGCTGGCCTCGAACTCCCGACCTCACGTGATCTGCCTGTCTCAGCCTCCCAAAGTGCTGGAATTACAGGTGTGAGCCACCATGCCTGGCAGCTTGTGTATATTTTAAAAGGACAGAATCAGGCCTGGGAACGAAAGGCACCAGTTTCTGGATGGGGTTCTCTTCTGGGGAACGAGGGTAGGCATGAGATCAGGGAGGATGCACAAGATGGCTCAGTAAAGTGCTGTTGTTTTTAACATAAACAGTAAAAAGCTCTGAAGCAAACATGAGTAAGTGTTAAGATGTGTTCAAACCAGGTGGTACGTGCATGGGTGTACATTATCTGATTTTTCTTTTTGTAATTTTCTCTCTGTTAAAAAATTTATGATAAAAATATTTTTAAAAAAATAAGAATCATAAGTACAATATTTTCTCTCCTAAATCACCATTCCCCATTGAGTGCACATTTTTTAGTACTCATGTGTTTAACAGTGTAAACATTTAATAGAGACCCCATCTGAAAACGCTCTCCATAAAGACTGCTGGAACCATTAATTTGACAGTTTTAGAAGTAGTTTAAAGATGTCCAAGATAAAGGTTTTTCCCAAGCTCCCCACTTTTTCCTTTGGTTACAGACGTTGTCATGGTAACAGACAGGGTCCTCAAAGCTCAGAGTCACACTTTGTGATGTGAATCTGGGACTGAAACTGTTTTCTTTCAAAGATGGATGGAAAAAGAGGAAGATTTCACAGAAATAAAAGCCTCGATGTAAGTCGTGAAAATAATTACTATAGTTATGATGGCTTCCACCTGCTGCACACTCGCTGTATGTCAGGATGTACAGTAGCTCACTAAATCTGTCCATTAGCCACAGCTATTCCCATTTTATACATGAGAAATTGAGGCCCATAGAGGCTAAGGGATCTGTCCAAGGTGACGTTGGAGGTAAGTGGTGGAGGCAAGACTTGAGCGGACTCCACCTGACTCCAGAGTAGCGGCATCCTGCACCTCTTCCGTGGCTTGCAAGACCTCTGTTATAAGAATAAGCGCCTCTCCGGGATGTGTCCCCATGACATGTCTGACAGTGTGATGGGCACACCAGGAGTCCAGCCAGATTCAACAGTTCAGCTTTGCTCAGGAGAAGGTCTTGTATGACCTGACCCAAACACCTGAGACAAAGATGCAAACTGAATTTGGTTCTGAAATTTCCAGAGAAGCAAGAAATTCATCCTTAAAATTCACATGTAAAATTTGGCAGCAAAATCAATTTTTTAAAAAATACACTTCGTAAGCCAAAGAAAACATATCTGGAGGCTGCATCAGCTGCCCATTTGCAACCTCAGATATTGGTGATCTGCATTCGGAGGAATGAGCTCCCTCAGAAGAATTTTAAGCAGAAAAATCCACTGTCTGTTAACTATCAACCTCCCCCAAAAAATCACCGGAAGAAAAACCTGTTGATCAAGCAAAGTTAAGTTTATTGGACTTACTGCAGTCAGGAAGAACACCATGGTGGCAGAATCTTGGTAGAATCTCCAAATGGGGAAAGGAAGGGAGGATATTTATAGTGTTAGGGTCTAAGCTGGGCTTTTTAAAGACGTGTCTCACAAAGCAGAGCCTTGGGTGAAGCTGAGTAAAGTTGATTACCCAAAAGCTTTGACTTGTAGGCATAGTGAGGGCCATAAAGTGAGCTTTGCTGAAGGAGCTGCTGGTCTTGATAAGTAAAGCGATTTTAGTGATTTTCCAGTCTTCTCTTCTACAAGCAGGTATCTATTTCCTTATTTTTTTTTCTTCTTTTTATTGTGGTCAAAATATACATAATGCAGAATTTACCATTTTAATCATTCTTAAGTGTACAGTTCAGTGGCGTTAAGTACATTCACATTGTTGTACAACCATAACCACCACCCAGTTCCAGAACTTATCTTCCCAAACTGAAACTGTCCCCATTAAGCAACAATGCCCCATTTCTCCCTCCACTACCCCCTGGCAACAACCATTCTCCTTTCTGCCTCTATGAATGCATGCTAGGTTAGCTGATATCAGTGGACAAACATAATCCTCTATCTCCATGGCAAGCAATTCTGGGACTGGGTTTATTTTCTTGACGCCATGTTAAGCAATGTGTTGACTCCCATTTTAGATCAGACCATGTTTTAGGAAGCTCCCTCTGGCTGCAGTGTGTGGATGCTGGTCTCTGGAACAGTTTTCCCAATGCAAGCCATTTTTAAAGGGTCCGGTGATCCCCTTCCCATCCCCAGTTCAAGCAAAATGGTGTCATTTCTAAATACCTAAAGGCCATCAAAAATCAATAGTAGGAACCGGAGTGTGGCTTACTTTGCTGGAAGGCCTGCAAGCAGGTGCCAGGTCATTAGGACCTTTGGAAACAGGCTGCTTGACGTCACTCCCAGGCCCCAATAGAAAGTGACAGCCACAATTGGGTGAGCAACAATGCAAAACTGCCAAATGGAAGCTCTTTTAGATGGTTTCTGTTGGAAACTCAGGTTTCCTTGGCCTACAGCCTTTTCGAGTCATTTGCAGTCATTCTGAGTTTTCTGGAGCACATCTGGGGCCTGAAAGCAGAAAATTTTTGGCTAAGAAACATCTTCAAATTTTAATGTCTGATTGAAATCATCTCTGAAGTGAATGGGTTTAACCTTTATTTTTACCAAGACTCATGTGTGGGTCTGGTAGCCACAACCTTTTTTCCTGTCTGGAAGCACCTACTGAATTTCTGTCACAACAAATATTTCTCTGGCTCTTGTTTTCCACACATCACTAGTGCCCGCCTAACATGCAAAGGTGAGTCTGCCAGTGGGTAGCCTACAATTTAGCTGGGCAGACAGGACAAGCACTCCAGCAATAAAAGGCAATGCAATATGGGTGATAAGTTATTTACGCTAATGTTAATAATGCCCTCTCAAATCCCTCTCTCCGCCCACACAATGGTAGCCATTTTGTCCAGTGGCAGGGTCTCACTATGTTGCCCAGGCTGGTCTTCAACTCCTGGTCTCCCACCTCCGCCTCCCAAAGTGTTAGGATTATGGGTGTGAGCCACCTTGCCAGCCCCAGAGATACTTGTGATTGTCACAACTTTGTGAGGTGGTGCTTTGGGCTTCCAGTGGGTAGAGGCCAGAGATGCTACAAAACATCCTACAATGCACAGGACAGCCCCCACAACACAGCATTATCTGACCCCAAATGGCAATAGTGCCAAGGTTGTCAAACCCTTTTTGAGCCCTTTGCCTATTTGTATATATCCAGATGTGATGAAAGTTGCTAACATCTCCTGAAACCTTTCTATATTTTAGGTACTGGAATCATTGAATCTTCACCACAACCTTCTAAGGTTGCTACTACTATCATTGACCATAATTTACATGTAAAGAAACTTTTAATAAATTGCCCAAATGCACACAGCTGGAAAATGGTGGAGCTGGGGTTTGCACAGAGAACCCAGTCCATCTGTGTCACTGGAGCTTAGCTGCAGGGAAGAGAAGACTGGGGCCACCTATGTCAGTATGATTCTGATTGTTCTTCTAAACAACTTTCCCCTGGGATGAGACTGTAAACCAATGAGTAACTTTACTATTTGCATCAGGAAATTTCTGCGGATCGGTTTATTGAAGACAACATCAAAGTGTTTGCCAAACAACAGTCTACCCGTCAAGCCTCACTTCACCACTCTTGCCTTGCTGTGCCCACCAATCCTGAATGATTGGAACACAAACTGCCCAATCCAAGTCAATCCTGTCGTAAAAAATGCCTTAGATCATTTGAGTCCAGACCCTACAGGGTCCTGTAATTATGCTGCTTCTGACTCCAGGCTCTGAGACATGACTAAGACTCTGTCAAGACAGATTCTCCTTTACTGCGTAGGGTTCTAATAAATGTAACTTTGCTTTATAAATGGGTTGTCCAGTGATATTTGGGGAGCTCAACAGCACCAAGCTGTCTAAACCCAAGACCCTCTGCTTTTTGCCATTTGCTATGCTGTTTGCTAGTATGGCTTTTATTTTAGCTCAAATCAGATAATACTATACATATTATCCCGTGATTTGCTTTTAAAAATGTTCAATGGATTTTAGAAACCTTTAATTGTCAGTTAATACCAACCACCTCACCTGCCCCCTCCTCTTCACCCCAGGGATACATAATATTTAACAGAATTGACATGCACATCTTAATTGATTTTTCCAGTTCCTTGCAGATGGAAATATAGGTTGTGGCTACTCCACCTATGGAGTAGCCATTTTATAATTCATTTACTTTCTTTCTTTCTTATTTATTTATTTGTTTTTAACAAAGTCTTGCTCTGTCGTCCAGGCTGGAGTGCAGTGGCGCAATCTCAGCTCACTGCAACCTCCACCTCCTGGGTTCAAGTGATTCTCTTGCCTCAGCCTCCCGAGTAGCTGGGATTAAAGGCAGGCACCACCAAGCCTGGCTAATTTTTGTATTTTTAGTAGAGAGGGGTTTCACCATGTTGGTCAGGCTGGTCTCGAACTCTTGACCTCATGAACCGCCTGCCTCGGCCTCCCAAAGTGCTGGGATTACAGGCGTGAGCCACTGCGCCTGGCCAATTCATTTACTTTCTTAATAAACTTACTCTTACTTTACAAAAAAAAAAAAAAAAAAAAAAAAAAAAAAAAAAAAAAAAAAAAAAGAAGTGTAGGTTGTTTTCATTTCTTTAATTACAAATAATATCACAATGTAACCCAATGTTGTATTCACATTTGAGTATTTCTTTTTGTCCAAAAGCCAAGTATTTTATTTTTTAAGATTGACAAATAAAAATTGTATTTGTCATGTACAGTATTTATGTTTTGAAATATGTATACATAATGGAATAGGTAAATAAAGCTAAGTAACATGTACATTACCTCACATACTTACATTTTGTTTTTTGCAGTGAGAACACTTAAAATCTCCATGTGATCCAGCAATCCCATTACTGGGTATATACCCAAAGGATTGTAAATTATTCTACTATAAAAACACATGCACACGTATGTTGTTGCAGTGCTGTTCACAGTGGCAAAGACTTGGAACCAACCCAAATGCCCATCAATGATAGACTGGAAAAAGAAAATGTGGCACATATACACCATGGAATACTATGCAGCCATAAAAAAGAATGAGTTCATGTCCTCTGTGGGGACATGGTTGAAGCTGGAAACCATCATTCTCAGCAAACTAACACAGGAACAGAAAACCAAACACCACATGTTCTCACTCATAAGTGGGAGCTGAACAATGAGAACACATGGACACAGGGAGGGGAACATCACATACCAGGGCCTGTTGGGGGGCGAGGGGCTGGTGGGGGTAGCATTGGGAGAAATACCTAATGTAGTTGACGGATTGATGGGTGCAGCAAACCACCATGGCACGTGTATACCTATGTAACAAACCTGCACATTCTGCACGTGTATCCCAGAACTTAAAGTATAATAAAAAAAAAAAAGAAGAAAAAATAAAGTTTAAAAAATGCTCTTTTAACAGGAAAATGGCTTTGTTTTTAAAACTAACGGGATGTTTTGGGCTGTTTAACTAAAAGAAAGCAATTAAAATTGGAACACACAAATAAAAATTAACATAGTAAGTAGAGCTATTTGACTGTACCCGGACCATGGCTATTTCACTGGTGAGGAGACCATAATGGATAACAATGTTACATGCGTTAATATCCAGACCTTCTTCTGCCACTGTGGTAGAGATAAGCAGATTTATCTTTCCAGTAAGAAATTTACTAATGACTTCTTTGTGTTAATTCTGTAGAAACATTTTAATAAATTTTGTGATACTAAACACATTAAAATCTTCTAAAAAAATAAAATCTAGTCAGCAATTTTCAAGAATACAATACATTGCATTGTATTATGTTGTAGTTCAATATAGCTACTATAGTAATTATGTATATGCATCTATATTCAATAGATCTCTTGAATTTGTTCCTCCTGCCTACCTGACATTTTGTATTCTTTGATTAACATCTCTCCAATCTCCACGGCACCTCCACCATTAGCCTCTGGTAAACACTGTTCTATCCTCTGCTTCTATGAGTTCAACTATTTTGTTTTATTTTATTTTATTTATTTATTTATTTTTTATTATACTTTAAGTTCTAGGGTACATGTGCATAACGTGCAGGTTTGTTACATATGTATACTTGTGCCATGTTGGTGTGCTGCACCCATCAACTCGTCAGCACCCATCAATTCATCATTTATATCAGGTATAACTCCCCAATGCAATCCCTCCCCCCTCCCCCCTCTCCATGATAGGCCCCATTGTGTGATGTTCCCCTTCCCGAGTCCAAGTGAACTCATTGTTCAGTTCCCACCTATGAGTGAGAACATGCGGTGTTTGGTTTTCTCTTCTTGTGATAGTTTGCTAAGAATGATGGTTTCCAGATGCATCCATGTCCCTACAAAGGACGCAAACTCATCCTTTTTTATGGCTGCATAGTATTCCATGGTGTATATGTGCCACATTTTCTTAATCCAGTCTGTCACTGATGGACATTTGGGTTGATTCCAAGTCTTTGCTATTGTGAATAGTGCCGCAATAAACATACGTGTGCATGTGTCTTTGTAGTAGAATAATTTATAATCCTTTGGGTATATACCCAGTAGTGGGATGGCTGGGTCATATGGTACATCTAGTTCTAGATCCTTGAGGAATCGCCATACTGTTTTCCATAATGGTTGAACTAGTTTACAATCCCACCAACAGTGTAAAAGTGTTCCTATTTCTCCACATCCTCTCCAACACCTGTTGTTTCCTGATTTTTTAATGATTGCCATTCTAACTGGTGTGAGATGGTATCTCATTGTGGTTTTGATTTGCATTTCTCTGATGGCCAGTGATGATGAGCATTTTTTCATGTGTCTGTTGGCTGTATGAATGTCTTCTTTTGAGAAATGTCTGTTCATATCCTTTCCCCACTTTTTGGTGGGGTTGTTTGTGTTTTTCTTGTATATTTGTTTGAGTTCTTTGTAGATTCTGGAAATTAGCCCTTTGTCAGATGAGTAGATTGCAAAAATTTTCTCCCATTCTGTAGGTTGCCTGTTCACTCTGATGGTAGTTTCTTTTGCTGTGCAGAAGCTCTTTAGTTTAATGAGATCCCATTTGTCAATTTTGGCTTTTGCTGCCGTTGCTTTTGGTGTTTTAGACATGAAGTCCTTGCCCATGCCTATGTCCTGAATGGTACTACCTAGGTTTTCTTGTAGGGTTTTTATGGTATTAGGTCTAACATTTAAGTCTCTAATCCATCTTGAATTAATCTTCGTATAAGGAGTAAGGAAAGGATCCAGTTTCAGCTTTCTACTTATGGCTAGCCAATTTTCCCAGCACCATTTATTAAATAGGGAATCCTTTCCCTATTTCTTCTTTCTCTCAGGTTTGTCAAAGATCAGATGGTTGTAGATGTGTGGCATTATTTCTGAGGGCTCCGTTCTGTTCCATTGGTCTATATCTCTGTTTTGGTACCAGTACCATGCTGTTTTGGTTGCTGTAGCCTTGTAGTATAGTTTGAAGTCAGGTAGCGTGACACCTCCAGCTTTGTCCTTTTGACTTAGGATTGTCTTGGCAATGCGGGCTCTTTTTTGGTTCCATATGAACTTTAAAGCAGTTTTTTCCAATTCTGTGAAGAAACTCATTGGTAGCTTGATGGGGATGGCATTGAATCTATAAATAACCTTGGGCAGTATGGCCATTTTCACGATATTGATTCTTCCTATCTATGAGCATGGTATGTTCTTCCATTTGTTTGTGTCCTCTTTTATTTCACTGAGCAGTGGTTTGTAGTTCTCCTTGAAGAGGTCCTTTACATCCCTTGTAAGTTGGATTCCTAGGTATTTTATTCTCTTTGAAGCTATTGTGAATGGGAGTTCATTCCTGATTTGGCTCTCTGCTTGTGTGTTACTGGTGTATAAGAATGCTTGTGATTTTTGCACATTAATTTTGTATCCTGAGACTTTGCTGAAGTTGCTTATCAGCTTAAGAAGATTTTGGGCTGAGACGATGGGGTTTTCTAAATATACAATCATGTCATCTGCAAACAGGGACAATTTGACTTCTTCTTTACCTAACTGAATACCCTTGATTTCTTTCTCTTGCCTGATTGCCCTAGCCAGAACTTCCAACACTATGTTGAATAGGAGTGGTGAGAGAGGGCATCCCTGTCTTGTGCCAGTTTTCAAAGGGAATTTTTCCAGTTTTTGCCCATTCAGTATGATATTAGCTGTGGGTTTGTCATAAATAGCTCTTATTATTTTGAGGTACGTTCCATCAATACCGAATTTGTTGAGCGTTTTTAGCATGAAGGGCTGTTGAATTTTGTCAAAAGCCTTTTCTGCATCTATTGAGATAATCATGTGGTTCTTGTCTTTGGTTCTGTTGATATGCTGGATTACGTTGATTGATTTGCGAATGTTGAACCAGCCTTGCATCCCAGGGATGAAGCCCACTTGATCATGGTGGATAAGCTTTTTGACGTGCTGCTGAATCCGGTTTGCCAGGATTTTATTGAGGATTTTTGCATCGATGTTCATCAGGGAGATTGGTCTAAAATTCTCTTTTTTTGTTGTGTCTCTGCCAGGCTTTGGTATCAGGATGATGTTGGCCTCATAAAATGAGTTAGGGAGGATTCCCTCTTTTTCTATTGATTGGAATAGTTTCAGAAGGAATGGTACCAGCTCCTCCTTGTACCTCTGGTAGAATTCAGCTGTGAATCCATCTGGTCCTGGGCTTTTTTTGGTGGGTAGGCTCTTAATTATTGCCTCAATTTCAGAGCCTGCTATTGGTCTATTCAGGGATTCAACTTCTTCCTGGTTTAGTCTTGGGAGAGTGTAAGTGTCCAGGAAATTATCCATTACTTCTAGATTTTCTAGTTGATTTGCCTAGAGGTGTTTATAGTATTCTCTGATGGTAGTTTGTATTTCTGTGGGGTCGGTGGTGATATCCCCTTGATCATTTTTTATTGCGTCTATTTGATTCCTCTCTCTTTTCTTCTTTATTAGTCTTGCTAGCGGTCTGTCAATTTTGTTGATCTTTTCAAAAAACCAACTCCTGGATTCATTGATTTTTTGGAGGGTTTTTTGTGTCTCTATCTCCTTCAGTTCTGCTCTGATCTTAGTTATTTCTTGCCTTCTGCTAGCTCTTGAATGTGTTTGCTCTTGCCTCTCTAGTTCTTTTAATTGTGATGTTAGAGTGTCAATTTTAGATCTTTCCTGCTTTCTCTTGTGGGCATTTAGTGCTATAAATTTCCCTCTACACACTGCTTTAAATGTGTCCCAGAGATTCTGGTATGTTGTATCTTTGTTCTCATTGGTTTCAAAGAACATCTTTATTTCTGCTTTCATTTCGTTATGTACCCAGTAGTCATTCAGGAGCAGGTTGTTCAATTTCCATGTAGTTGAGCGGTTTTGATTGAGTTTCTTAGTCCTGAGTTCTAGTTTGATTGCACTGTGGTCTGAGAGACAGTTTGTTATAATTTCTGTTCTTTTACATTTGCTGAGGAGTGCTTTACTTCCAATTATGTGGTCAATTTTGGAATAAGTGTGATGTGGTGCTGAGAAGAATGTATATTCTGTTGACTTGGGGTGGAGAGTTCTATAGATGTCTATTAGGTCCACTTGGTGCAGAGATGAGTTCAATTCCTGGATATCCTTGTTAACTTTCTGTCTCGTTGATCTGTCTAATGTTGACAGTGGAGTGTTGGAGTCTCCCATTATTATTGTATGGGAGTCTAAGTCTCTTTGTAAGTCTCTAAGGACTTGCTTTATGAATCTGGGTGCTCCTGTATTGGGTGCATATATATTTAGGATAGTTAGCTCTTCCTGTTGAATTGATCCCTTTACCATTATGTAATGTCCTTCTTTGTCTCTTTTGATCTTTGATGGTTTAAAGTCTGTTTTATCAGAGACTAGGATTGCAACCCCTGCTTTTTTTTTGTTCTCCATTTGCTTGGTAGATCTTCCTCCATCCCTTTATTTTGAGCCTATGTATGTCTCTGCATGTGAGATGGGTCTCCTGAATACAGCAGACTGATGGGTCTTGACTCTTTATCCAGTTTGCCAGTCTATGTCTTTTAATTGGAGCATTTAGTCCATTTACATTTAAGGTTAATATTGTTATGTGTGAACTTGATCCTGCCATTATGATATTAACTGGTTATTTTGCTCATTAGTTGATGCAGTTTCTTCCTAGCCTCGATGGTCTTTACATTTTGGCATGTTTTTGCAATGGCTGGTACCAGTTGTTCCTTTCCATGTTTAGTGCTTCCTTCAGGGTCTCTTGTAAGGCAGGCCTGGTGGTGACAAAATCTCTAAGCATTTGCTTATCTGTAAAGGATTTTATTTCTCCTTCACTGATGAAACTTAGTTTGGCTGGATATTAAATTCTGGGTTTAAAATTCTTTTCTTTAAGAACGTTGAATATGGCCCCACTCTCTTCTGGCTTGTAGAGTTTCTGCCAAGAGATCTGCTGTCAGTCTGATGGGCTTCCCTTTGTGGGTAACCCGACCTTTCTCTCTGGCTGCCCTTAAGATTTTTTCCTTCATTTCAACTTTGGTGAATCTGGCAATTATGTGTCTTGGAGTTGCTCTTCTGGAGGAGTATCTTTGTGGCGTTCTCTGTATTTCCTGAATTTGAATGTTGGCCTGGCCTGCTAGGTTGGGGAAGTTCTCCTGGATGATATCCTGAAGAGTGTTTTCCAATTGGGTTCCATTTTCCCCCTCACTTTCAGGCACCCCAGTCAGATGTAGATTTGGTCTTTTTACATAATCCCATACTTCTTGCAGGCTTTGTTCATTTCTTTTTCTTCTTTTTTCTTTTGGTTTCTCTTCTCGCTTCATTTCATTCATTTGATCCTCAATCGCTGATACTCTTTCTTCCAGTTGATCGAGTCGGTTACTGAAGCTTGTGCATTTGTCATGTATTTCTCCTGTCATGGTTTTCATCTCTGTCATTTCATTTATGACCTTCTCTGCATTAATTAGTCTAGCTGTCAATTCTTCCACTCTTTTTTCAAGATTTTTAGTTTCTTTGCGCTGGGTACGTAATTCCTCCTTTAGCTCTGAGAGGTTTGATGGACTGAAGCCTTCTTCTCTCATCTCGTCAAAATCATTCTCTGACCAGCTTTGATCCGTTGCTGGCGATGGGCTGTGCTCCTTTGCAGGGGGGAGATGTGCTCTTATTTTTTGAATTTCCAGCTTTTCTTCCCTGCTTTTTCCCCATCTTTGCGGTTTTATCTGTCTCTGGTCTTTGATGATGGTGACGTACTGATGGGGTTTTGGTATAGGTGTCCTTCCTGTTTGATAGTTTTCCTTCTGACAGTCAGGACCCTCAGCTATAGGTCTGTTGGAGATTGCTTGAGGTCCACTCCAGACCCTGTTTGCCTGGGTATCAGCAGCAGAGGTTGCAGAAGATAGAATATTGCTGAACAGCGAGTGCACCTGTCTGATTCTTGCTTTGGAAGCTTCCTCTCAGGGGTGTACTCCACCCTGTGAGGTGTGGGGTGTCAGACTGCCCCTAGTGGGGAATGTCTCCCAGTTAGGCTACTCAGGGGTCAGGGACCCACATGAGCAGGCAGTCTGCCCCTTCTCAGATCTCAACCTCCGTGTTGGGAGATCCACTGCTCTCTTCAAAGCTGTCAGACAGAGTCATTCACGTCTGCACAGGCCTCTGCTGCTTTAGCTGAGCCCTGTCTCCAGAGGCGGAGTCTACAGAGACAGGCAGGTTTCCTTGAGCTGCTGTGAGCTCCACCCAGTTCGAGCTTCCCAGCGGCTTTGTTTACCTACTTAAGCCTCAGCAACGGCGGGCGCCCCTCCACCAGCCTTGCTGCTGCCTTGCGGTTAGATTGCCGCAGACTGCTGTGTTAGCAAGGAGGGAGGCTCCGTGGGTGTGGGACCCTCCCGGCCAGGTGTGGGATATATTCTCCTGGTGTGCCGGTGTGCTTACAGCGCAGTATTGGGGTGGGAGTTACCCGATTTTCCAGGTGTTGTTTGTCTCAGTTCCCCTGGCTAGGAAAAGGGACTCCCTTCCCCCTTGCGCTTCCCAGGTGAGGCGATGCCTCGCCCTGCTTCAGCTCTCGCTGGTCAGGCTGCAGCAGCTGACCAGCACCGATTGTCCGGCACTCCCGAGTGAGATGACCCCAGTACCTCAGTTGAAAATGCAGAAATCACCGGTCTTCTGTGTCACTCGCGCTGGGAGATGGAGACTGGAGCTGTTTCTATTTGGCCATCTTGCTCCGCCCCGAGTCCAACTATTTTAAATTCCACTAATTAATGAGATCATGTGGTATTTGTCTTTCCGTATCTGGCTGATTTCACTTAATGTAATGTGATCTCCAGGTTCATCCTTCATTCTGCAAATGACAAGATTTATTTCTTTTTAAAGGCTGAATAATATTCCATTGTGTGTGTGTACCACAATTTCTTCATCCATTTATGTGTTGATGGACACAGGTTTATTCCGTATCTTGGCTATTGTGAACAATGCTGCAATGAACATGAGAGTACAGACATCTCTTCAACATACCAATTCCATATCCTTTGGATATATAACTAGTGGGGGGGGGGGGAGGTCCTAGGTCATATAGTAGCTCTATTTTTAATTTTATAAAGAACTTCCATACTATTTTCCATAATGGGGGTACTAATTTACATTCCCACCAACAGCATACAAGGGTTTCCTTTCTCCTGCATCCTCACCAGGATGTTACCTTTCATCTTTTTTATGATAATCATTGTAACAGATATGAAGTGATATATAATTGTGGTTTTAATTTGCATTTCCCTGGTGATTAGAGAATTGGCTTTTTTTTTTTTTTAATTTTCAAATACCTGTTGGAAATTTGTAAATCTTCTTTTGAGAAATGTCTATTCAGGTCCTTTGCCCTTTTCTTTTTCTTTCTTTTTTTTTTTTTTTTTTTTGAGATTGAGTCTCTCCCAGTCACTCAGGCTGGAGTGCAATGGTGTGATCTTTGGCTCACTGCAACCTCCACCTCCCGGTTTCAAGCGATTCTTGTGCCTCAGCCTCCTGAGTAGCTGGGATTACAGGTTTGCACCACCATGCCCTGCTAATCTTTTGTATCTTTAGTACAGATGGGATTTCACCATGTCGGCCAGGTTGGTCTCAAACTCCTGACCTCGTGAACCGCCTGCTTCAGCCTCCCAAAGTGCTGGGATTACAGGTGTGAGCCACTGCGCCCAGCCTATTAAGGCCATTTGCCCATTTTTAAATTGTTATTTGTTTTCTTCCTATTGAGTTGTTTGAGCTCCTTATTTATTTTGAAAATTAACCCCTTATCAGGTGTATGATTCACAAATATTTTCTCCCATTCTGGAGGCATCTCTTTGCTTTGTCAATTGTTTCCCTTTGTGTGCAACCGTTTTTTAGTTTGGTGTAATCCCACGTGTAAACTTTTGCTTTTGTCGCCTATGCTTTTAGGGTCATATTAAAAAAATTGTTGCCCGGGCCAATATTAGAGAGCTGTTCCCCTGTATTTTCTTTTAGTAGTGTTACAGTTTCAGATCTTATATTTAAGTCTTTAATCCATTTTGAGTTGATTTTTGTATATGGTGTGAGAGGAGGGTCTAATTTCATTATTTGAAATGTGGATATACAGTTTTCCCAACACCATTTATTGAAGATGTGGTCTATTGTGTTCTTGGCACCTTTGTTGAAAATTAACCATAAATGTGTGGATTTATCTCTAGGCTCTTTGTTCTGTTCCATTGATTATGTGTTTTTATGCCAGCACTATGCTGTTGTTTTTTTAAAAGTTTTATTTTGTTTTTATTGGCACATGATAATTTATTGGCACATATTTACAGGGTACAGTATGATGTTTTGATATATGTATACATTGCATACTGATCAAATTTGGGTAATTAGCATATCCATCACCTCAACCACTTGTCATTTCTTTGTGGTAAGAACATTCAAAATCCCCTCTTCTAGCTATTTTGAAATACACACACATTACTGTTAACTCTAGTCACCCCACTCTGCAATAGAACAGCAGAACTTATACCTCCTATCTAACTGTAACTTTGTGTCTGTTGACCAATCTCCATCCAGTTTCCTTTTTCCTTTATCCTTCCCGGGCTCTGGTAACTACTCTTCTACTTTCTACTTCTATGAGATTAACTTTTTTAGATTCCACATACGAGTGCCATCATGCGGTATTTGTCCTTCTGTGCTTGGCTTACTTTAACTTATCAACTTCAGGCTCACATTTCAGTATTTCTATGACTTTGACTTTACTTTGACATATAATTGCCAGGTCAAGTCTTGTAAATTTTAAATTTAAATATATGTTTTCAAATGGTCCTCCAAGTTGTCGTTATTAATTTAGCAGTGGGGGATGAGAATGTTTCCCCTTATTCTTCCCAACATCTGAGAAATTGGGGCACAGTTACAACTAAGCAATAGTTGGCTGTTATCACATGGAAATTTATGCCTGGTGGTAAAAGTTATAATTTTTCAAAAGAAGCTGAAATTCAGACACTTTAAGTAAAATCTCCTGATTTTTTAATGTTGGCAATAAACATTTTCTGCAAGCCAGTTTCAACCTGCATGCCACCAGTTTGCAAACTCTGGATAAATTGATCTTGAAGAGATCGCTGGAGATCAATTGCAAATTCTGGAGGAGTTGATGTAACCAGACACAGGACAAGTCATGACAAGGCAGTAAATCAGACGGTCAAGTGCACAGGTTGGACATATTGTTTCCCTAGAGCACATATTTCTAGCTACTCTAGGGTAAAATGTGTGTCTCTCAGGCTGGGTTGAGCATCTCAGGTGAGCTTGGAAGTCATACTAAGGTCATATTTCCCTATAGTATCCATTCATAACATGGACTGCAACTGCTAGAGCAGCTGGAAGTAAGCACCTGAGGCAGCTCAAGTGCAGGGAGGCCCTCCCCGTGGAGCTATCGACTCTTCTCAAGGAACAATTAAGAAACTGTTGAAGAAAAGGATAAAGAGGGAGCCTACCCACAGGTTGTTTGCTGGGGGACCCAGGGATCCCAATGATCTCTGCTACCCCCAGACATCTTTTTTTTTTTTGAGACGGAGTCTCGTTCTGTTGCCCAGGCTGGAGTGCAGTGGTGGGATCTTGGCTCACTGCAACTTTCGCCTCCCGGCTTCAAACAATTCTCCTGCCTCAACCTCCCGAGTAGCTGGCACTACAGGAGCATGCCACCACACCCGGCTAATTTTTTGTATTTTAGTGGAGATGGGGTTTCACCATGTTGGCCAAGCTGGTCATGAACTCCTGACCTCAGGTGATCCACCCACCTCGGCCTCCCAAAGTGCGGGGATTACAGACGTGAGCTACCGCGCCTGGCCCAGATACCTTAGGAGAACCTGAAAATGCCAACAAGTCTTGAGCGGGACTCATTGCAATTTCTCCTGCATTTCTCATCTTGGTAAATGTCATCATCACTCAACCAGAAAAAAAAGACCACTAAGGTGTTTCACACCTCTATGTTATTTCTATCTTGCAATGAATTTTGGTCTCCACCTGGGTGGAGAATTCTTGCTTGCCCTTCACCGGTCAGCTAAAATGTTATCTCTTCCAAGATACCTCCCAAACTGTATTTGTTGTGGTGTTACTTTCTCCCCACTCTGTTTTCCCACAGCATTTAAAGATGCTCTCTTAAAATACTTATCTTTCTCGATTGCAGTGTTCTGCTTACCTCTTTATCTTCCTAACTAATGTCCTCAAGGAGTAGTCAACACCTCGAGGAAGGTTTTACCTGATTGATTTACGGATGTTTCCCCCATAGCAGGTACCCAACAAATACTTGTTTGTGGCAGTTTTTACATAGGCCCACAAATTCTTTGACATCTCTTCTATAAAGTGGTAGAGTCTGTGTTCCTTCCCCTGAAACTGGGAAGGTTTGCGTGACTGTTTCAACCAATAGAAGATATGGCTGGGCATGGTGGCTCATGCCTGTGATCCCAGCACTTTGGGAGGCCGAGGCAGGTGGATCACCTGAGGTCAGGAGTTTTGAGACCAGCCTGTCCAACATGGTGAAACCCCGTCTCTACTAAAAATACAAAAATTAGCCAGCCGTGGTGGTGGGTGCCTGTAATCCCAACTACTCAGGAGGCTGAGGCAGGAGAATCGCTTGAACCTGGGAGTCGGAGGTTGCAATGATCTGAGATCATTCCATTGTACTCCAGCCTGGGTGACAGAGCAAGACTCCACCTCAAAAAAAAAAAAAAAAAAAAAAAAAAAAAAAAAAAAAAAAAAAAAAAAGAATACAGTAAAAGTGAAATTATATGACTTCTGATGCTGGATTATAGAAGGTGATGCAACCTCCACCTTGCTCACTGAAACATTTGTTTTCGAAGATTTTAGTTGTTATGTCAGCAGTCCAAACACCATGAGACCACCATGCTATGAGGAAGTCTAAACTAGCCCAATAGAAAGAGACCACACAGAGAAATTCTGAAACGAGTGGAAAGAGTGAGTGAGAGAGAGAGAGAGAAAGAGAGAGAGAGAGAGAGAGAGAAATCCAACCAGCCCTAACTGCTTCAGGCTTCATACCCTGCTTTCTGAGGCTAACCACCATCTGACTATAACTGCATGTGATACTCAGCCAGAAATGCCCAGCTGACCTTTTTCTAATTCCTGACCCACAGGGTCCATGAGAAATATTAAAATAATTGTTGCTGTTGTAAGCTACTTGTTTTGGTGGTGATTTATCACACATCAAGAGATAACAGGAACAGAATTTTGTACCTGTAAGTGGGCTGCTGCATTGGTTCTACCTTTGGGACTGGGTGGGGGAAGGAGACGTTGAAAGAGCCTCAAGGAGAATCTTAGCAGAAGTATGACAGGGCTTGAGGAGGCTGTCAGTGAAGGGTTAAATGAGAGGAGAGAGTTAGAAACTGGAGGAAAGCAGACCTTTTTTATAAAGTAGGGAAAATTTCAGCAATACTGTGCCCTGAGGTAATGTGGAAGATAGAAAATGTATTCAATAAACTTGGTGAGGAAGATTGTTGGGCAGTATGTCAAAGGTGAAATCTGGCTGCTAGCTTCCTATAGTAAAATGTAAGAGGATAGAGATTAACCAAAGAATAATCACTTCAGAATTTTAGTAGATTTTGAAAGAAAAGCCCTGGGGGAAAAGATCAAAGCAAGGGTGCTTTCAGCAAAATATGATCTCTGAGTAAAGATGAAGCTAACAGTATGACTAAAAAACCCTGTGTTAGCATCTCAGAAAAATTTAAGATGGTGTCTTAGAGAGTTTTTCAGGTAGACAAGTCCCTTTTAAAGATCTTATGGGGATGCCTTTCAAACCCCTTTTGTTAAATAATAGACTTTCTAAAATTTTTAGGAAATTATCCTACCATTGCCTCAGAGGAAGCACCAAATCAGGAAATACTTTTCCGGGTGTGGTGTCATCTATTGAATGGAGCAGGTTCGCACATTGATACATAGGAAACCCCCCAAAATTTTAAAGGACTTATATTATCTTGGAATGAAAGGGACAGAGACAGTACAAAAAGAAAAGAGATACTTGGCTCCCCAACTTTTTAAGGGCAGGAAGCAGGCTGAAAACATGAATCATGTCCTGTGGAAAAGGAAAGAAAACTTAGTAGAACAAAGAGCCCAGTGGACAAAGCCAAGAGGAGTGGAGAATGACTTCCAGGGAGTAGGATCGAGCCCTACTCAATAACCTGGAAACATGTGCCTGGCTGGAAGTTAAAATGCTACAGATTGTTCCTCCTGTTTGCCCCATTTTTGCCTTTTTAAAAAATATTTATTTTGGGTTCAGTGTACATGTGTAGGTTTGTTATACAGGTAAATTTCGTGTCACAGGGCTTTGGTGTACAGATTATTTCATCACCCAGGCAATAAGTATAGTACCTGATAGGTAGTGTTTTGATCCTCACCCTCTACCCAGTCTCTACCCTCAAGTAGGCCCCAGTGTCTCTTGTTCCCTTATATGTGTACATGTGTACTCAATATTTAGCTCTGACTTACAAGCGAGAACATGTGACTTCCAGCTCCATCCATGTTGCTTTAAAGGACATGATCGCCTTCTTTTTTATGACTGTGTAGTATTCCATTGTGTGTATGTACCACACTGTTTTCTATCTAGTCTACTGTTGATGGATGCTTAGATTGACTCCATGTCTTTGCTATTATGAACAGTGCTGTGATGAACATCCATGTGTGTGTGTTTTTATAATAGCATTATTTATATTCCTTTGGATATATACCCAGTAATGGCATTGCTGGGTCAAATGGTAGTTCTGTTTCACATTTTTTTTTTTTTTAAATCACCAAACTGCTTTCCATGGTGGCTGAACTAACTTACATTTCTGCTGGCACTATATAAACATTCCCTTTTCTCTACAACCTCAGCAGCATCTGTTATTTTTTGATTTTTTAAATAGTAGCCATTCTGACTGGTGTAAGGTGGTATCTCATTGTGGTTTTGATTTACAATTCTCTAATAAAAAGAAATGTTGAACACTTTTCATATACTTCTTGGCCACGTGTGTATATGTCTTCTTTTGAAAAGTGTTTTTCCATGTCCTTTGTCCATTTTTTAATAAGGTTATTTGTTTTCTGCTTGTTCACTTAAGTTCCTTATAGATTCTGGATATTAGACCTTTGACAGATGCACAGTTTGCAAACGTTTTCTCCCATTCTGTAGATTGTCTGTTTACTCTATTGATAGTTTCTTTTGCTGTACGGAAGCTCTTTAGTTTAATTAGATCCCATTTGTCAATTTTTATTTTTCTTGCAATTGCTTTTGACATCTTTGTCATAAAATCTTTGTCAGGGCCTATGTCCAGAATAATATTTCCTAGGTTTTTTTCTGGAGGTTTTAAAGTTTCAGGTATTACATTTAAGTTTTCAATCTATCTTAAGTTGATTTTTATATATGGTGAAACGAAGGGGTCCATTTTCAATCTTCTGCATATGGCTAGTTGGTTATCCCAGAACCATTCATCGAATAGGAAATGTTTTCCCCATTGCTTGTTTTTGTTCACTTTGCTGAAGATCTGATGGTTGTAGGTATGTGGCTTTATTTCTGAGCTCTTGATTCTGTCCCATTGGTCTGTGTATCTGTTTTTGTACTAGTACCATACTGTTTTGGTTACTGTAGCCTTGTAATATAATTTCAAGTTGGGGAATGTAATACCTCCAACTTTGTTCTTTTTTCCTAGCATTCTTTGACTATTTGGGCTTTTTTAAATTGCACACAAAGTTTAGAATAGATTTTCTAATTCTGTGAGAAACGTCATTGGTAGTTTGATAGGAATAGCATTGGATCTGTAAATTGCTTTGGGGAATATGTACATTTTAACAATATTGATTCTTCCTATCCATGAGCATGGAATGTTTTTCCCTCTGTTTGTGTCATCTCATATCTTTGAGCAGTGTTTTGTAATTCTCATTATAGAGACCTTTCACCTTCTTGTAGTCCTAGGTATCTTATTTTTTGTGTGTGGTGATTGTGAATGGAATTGTGTTCTTGATTTGGCTCTCAGCTTTGAAATAGTTGGTGTATAGAAGTGCTACTGATTTTTGTACATTGGTTTTGTATCCTGAAACTTTGCCAAAGTTGGTCATCAGATCAAGGAGATTTTAGACATAGACTATTGGGTTTTCTAGGTATAAAATTGTATCATCTGCAAACAGAGATAGTTTGACTTTCTCTCTTCCTATTTGGGTGGCTTTTATTTTTTTCCATTGCCTAATTTTTCTGGTTAGGACTTCCACTACTATGTTGAATATGAGTGATGAGAGTGGGCATCGTTGTCTTCTTCTGTTCTCAGGGGTAATGAGTCCAGGTTTTGCCCATTCGGTATGCTGTTAACTATGGGTTTGTCATACATGGCTCTTATTATTTTGAGGTATATTCCTCCAATGCCTGGTTTGTTGAAGGCTTTTAACATAATGGTATGTTGAATTTTATCAAAAGCTTTTTCTGCATCTATTGAGATGACCATGTTTCTTGTTTTTACTTCCATTTACGAGATGAATCACATTTACTGATTTGCACCTGTTAAACCAACCTTGCATTCCAGGCAAAAGCCTACTTGATTTTGATGAATTAGTTTTTTTATGTACTGCTGTATTCAGTTTGCTAGTATTTTGTTGAGAATTTTTGCATCTATGTTCATCAAAGATATTGGCCTAAAGTATTTTGTTTTCATTGTGTCTCTGCCAGGTTTTAGTATCTGGATGATGCTGGCCTCATAGAATGAATAAGGGAAGAGTCCTTCTTCCTCAATTTTTTTGGAATAGTTTCTGTAGGAATGGTACCAGCAATTCTTTACATATCCAGCAGAATTTGGCATGAATCTTTATGGTCCTGGGCTTTTTCTAGTTCGTAGTTTTCTTTTTTTTTTTTTTAATTACTAATTCAATTTTGGAACTCATTATTGGTCTGTTCAGGGTTTCAATTTCTTCCTGGTTCAATCTTGGTGCGTTGCCTATTTTCAGGAATTTATTAATTTCTTCTAAGTTTTCTAGTTTGTGTGCATAGAGATGTTCATAATAGTGTCCGAGGGTTTTTCGTCTTTCTGTGGAGTCAGTGGTAATGTTCCTTTTGTCATTTCTGATTGTGCTTATTTGGATCTCCTTTCCTTTCTTTATTAGTCTAGCTAGTGATCTATCAATCTTATTTATTCTTTCAAAAAATCAACTCCTAGAATCATTGATTTTCTGTATGTTTTTTTCACATCTCAATTTCATTCACTTCAGTTCTCATTTTAGTTATTCCTTGCCTTCTGCTAGCTTTGGGGTCGGTTTCCTCTTTTTTTTTTTTTTTTTTTTTTTTTTAAGTTCCTCAAGGTGTGATATTAGGTTTTTAATTTGAAATCTTTCTAACTTTCTGAGGTAGGCATTTAGCATTATAAGCTTTCTTCTTAACACTGCTTTAGCTGTGTCCCAGAGATTTTGTTATGTTGTATCTTTGTTCTCATTAGTTTCAAATAATTTAATGATTTCTGCCTCAATTTTATTGTTTACCCAAAAGTCATTCGGGAGCAGGTTGTAATTTCCATTCAACTGCATGGTTTTTAGCAATTTTCTCAGTGTTGATTTCTATTTTTATTGTGCTGCCGCCCGAGAGTGGGTTTGGTATGATTTTGTTTTCTTTTTTTTAAATTTGCTGAGAATGGTTTTATGTGTGGTAAATTTTAGAGTATGTGCCAATGAGAAGAATGTATATTCAGTTGTTTTGGGATGGAGAGTTCTGTAGATGTCTGTCAGGTCCATTTGGTCAAGTGTTGGGTGCAGGTCCTGAATACTTTGTTAGTTTTCTGCCCCAGTGATCTGTCTAATACCCCACAACAGTGGGGTGTTGAAGTCTCCCACTATTATTGTGTGGTTATCTAAGACTATTCACAGGTCTGTAAGAACTTGCTTTATGACTCTAGGTGCTCCTGTGTTGGGTGAGTATATATTTAAGGTATTTAGGTTTTCTTGTTGAATTGAATCTTTTACCATTATGTAATGGCCCTCTTTGTTTTTGGTTTTTTGTTGTTTAATCATTGTTGGGTTAAAATAGCTTTCGTCTGAAATTAGAATAGCGACTTCTGCTTTTTTCTGTTTTCCATTTGCTTGGTAGATTTTTCTCCATCCCTTGACTCTGAGTCTATGGTGTCATTGCTTGTGAGATGGATCTCTTGATGATAGTATATAGTTGGGTTTTGATTATTTACCTTACTTGCCACTTTGTGCCTTCTAATTGAGGCATTTAGTACATTTACATTTAAAGTCAATATTGATATGTGCAGATTTGTTCATGTCATCATGTTGTTAGCTGGTTATTATGCAGACTTGATTGTGTAGTTACTTTATAGTGTCAATGGTATGTGTATTTAAGTGTGTTTTTGTAGTATCCAGCACTGTCTCTCCTTTTCATATTTAGCATTCCCCTCAGGATCTCTTGTAAGGCAGGTCTGGTGGTAACAAATTCCTTCAGCATTTGTTTGTCTGAAAAGGATCTTATTTCTCTTTCATTTATGAAGCTTAGTTTGGCTGGATATGAAAATTCTTGGTTGGGATTTCTTTACTTTAAGGATGTTGAATATAGGCTCCCAATCTCTTCTGGCTTATAGAATTTCTGCTAAAATGTCCACTGTTAGTCTGATGGGGTTTCCTTTATAAATTACCTGTCCCTTCTCTCTAGCTGGCTTTACAATTTTTTTCTTTCATTTTGACCTTGGAGAATCGGATGACCACATGTCTTGGGGATGATTGTCATGTATAGTATCTCACAGCAGTTCTCTGCATTTCCTGAATTTGAATGTTGGCCTCTCTAGCAAGCTTGGGGAAATTTTTGTGGACAATATCCTCAATGTATTTTCTAAGTTGCTTGTTTTCTGTCCCTGTCTTCAAAGATGCCAATGAGTCATAGATTTGGTCTCTTTGCATAATCCCATATATTTTGGAGGTTTTGTTTATTCTTTTTTATTCTTTTTTCTTTATTTTTGTCTGATTGAGTTACTTAGGAGAACCAGTCTTTGAGCTCTGAGATTCCTTCCTCAGCTTGTTCTATTCTGCTATTAATACTTTCAATTGTATTATGAAAGTTTTGCAGTGAGTTTTTCAGCTCTCTCAGATCAGTTTTTTTTTTTTTTCTCAAAATGTCTGTTTTGTCTTTTATCTCTTGCATTATTTTATTGTATTCCTTAGATTCCTTGGATTGGGTTTGAACTTTCTCCTGAATGTCAGTGACCTTTATTTTCATCCATATTTTAAGTTCTATATCTGTCATTTCAGTCATTTCAGCCTGGTTCAGAACCATTGCTGGGCAACTAGTGTGGTTGTTTGGAGGTGAGAAGACACCTCTGGCCTTTTGAGTTGTCAGTGTTCTTGCATAGGTTCTTTCTCATCCTTCAGATTGAAGGATGATGCCCCTTCAGTCTTTGAAGTTGCTGTACTTTGGATGAAGTTTGTTATTCTATCTTCTCTGATGCTCTTGGGAGTTTGATTGTGGTATAAGGTGAGTTCAGACAACTGGCTTCATTTCTGGAAGATTTCAGCAGGCCAAGACAGCTCAGCACTCCTGGGCTGTGTGCTCTAACTTTGGGTGGTTTGTACCAGTCCCGTGGTTTTGTTCTCTGGCCCCATGAGGTTAAGAACCTGCTGAACTAGAGGAGCTGTGGTGTTCCCAGTCCATTGGCCACAACAGTCTGATGAGGAGCTTCCACCTGAAGCACTTCATCAATGTGGTGACAGTGGGATTTGTGTTCACTCACACATGCCGGAAGCCATAGCAGGGTGCACACATGGCCTCTGGTGGGGGTGTTGCTGGTACCTGTGCTAGCACTCACACCAGCAGCAGGGCAGGACCCTGGTGTGGTTGCTGGGTCCTGTGCACATTTTTGCTTCATTTGTGAATGGGAGTACTTAATGTGGTTATCCTATGCCTGTCCCACCATTGTATGTTGGCATGCTATGGATGAGTAACTTGTCTCTGCAGAACACTGATTAGATTTAGAAGATCCATATCTAAGGGTCCTCATCTGCACCCAGACCTGATATAGATGATGAGATTCTAGACCTAAAGTCCAAGTCCGATGCTGTAATAGAATGAAATTTCTTGGGGGGAGGGAGGTCTCATGAGGAGGTAAGTGTATTTTGCATGTGGGAGGAATGTAAATAATTTGTGGTTAGAGGGCAGACTCTGGTAGTTTTAAAATACAATCTCAATTTCTTTTATACTCAGTTCTTTCAGGGGTAGAGTCTGTGTCCCTTCCGCTTGAAAATACGTGGGCTTCTGCAACTGTTTAATTGTGGAGGTGAAACTATGTGACTTCTGATGTTGAAGGATTAAAGGCATACAACTTCCCTTTTGGTCACTAGAACACTCACTCTTGAAGCTTTCAACTACCATGTAACAGTGGTCCAACCGCCCTGAGATCATCACGTTGTGAAAAAGCCCAAACCAGCTCACACATGGGAAGCACTGGGAACACATGAAGGAAGAGAGATGCCAGGTTAGCTCTCGCCTGCCTCAGCTACCCACTATTCCCGTTCATACATCTACCTGCAACTATATGGGAGACCTTGAGCCGGACTCTTCAGCTGAGCACTAACTGAATTCCGGGCTCTAGGAATTATTAGAGATAGTAATACAGTTGTTGTTTTCAGTCACTAAATTTGGGAGTAACTTGTTATGTAGCAATAAATAACTGAAACACCTGCTTTACAAAATATGGCCTCACTGAGAGGATTGCCTTTCAGTAGTTAAGAGTGTGAAACTGGCAGGCATGGTGGCTTATGCCTGTAATCCGCCTGAGGTGGGCGGATCACCTGAGGTTGGCAGTTTGAGACCAGCCTGACCAACACGGAGAAACCCCTACTAATAATACAAAAATTAGCTGGGCATGGTGGTGCATGTCTGTAATCCCAGCTACTCAGGAGGCTGAGGCAGGAGAATCGCTTGAACCCAGGAGGTGGAGGTTGTGGTGAGCTGAGACCGCACCGTTGCACTCCAGCCTGGGTAACAAGAGCAAAACTCCATTTCAAAAAAAAAAAAAAAAAAAAAGTGTGAAATTGCATTTGCATAATCAAGTTAGGGTAGTCAAGATCTTTACAGATTTTCTTCAACAGCAAAAAGAAATATTGCCTTTTGCTATAAACAAGATGATGTCAAGCTTACTTTTGGATAACTGTGTGGGAGTTGGGCAGAAGGCCTGGCCTGTGTCTCCATATGGTGCTTTCCAGATGACTCTTTTCTTATCTGATTCCTTGAAGCCATACCTCAACATTTGACTCTCTCTATTGGACTCCCCTTTGGCTCAAATATTTTTTCTTTCTGCCTAAAGAATGAGACATACTTGTAGTGGAAATTTAAGTTACCACTAGAGAAAAAGAAAAATAACGAAGGAAAGAGGTTAATTTTCATAAGTAAAAGAGTTTAGAAAATATTTAGTATATAATATTTCTATTATAGGATTAGAAGTTTTAGCAGGAGATTATTAGAAAGGCTGTGATGCTAAATATGGATTATTTTTCATGAGGCTTATTTGGGTACCATATCATTTTTTATGTGAAATTAGAACTTAGAAAAATTATGCCAGTGGTTATTTCTGTTAATGGGACCATAAGTAACTTTTCTTTTTATCTTTTGCTTATCCACATATTTTTATAATTATCACTATTCAACTTATATTAGAAAAAACACATTATGACCTTGGAATTAATATAGTATTGTTAAATAACACACTGAAAGCATAACTATAAAGAAAAAGAGCAACAAATCCTATTAAAATAAAACCAAGATCTTCTGTTGAGAAAAACTTCAATAAAGTGAAAACAAAAGGCACAAATGGAGAGAAACATATAAATAATAAAGAATTGATGTGCGCCATATGTAAAGGATGCTGACAAATCAATTAGGAAAAGACAATACATCCAACTGAAAAATAGGCAAGAGACATGAACAGATATTTCATTAAAGAGGAAGACCAAGTGCCTAACATGTATACGAGGAGGCACTCAATATCATCAGTAATCAGAGAAATGCAAATCGAAATGTCAATTATATGCTATTTTATATCCACTGAATTTAAAAACGTTTAAAGAAATAGCCTTCAATCAATACCAAATGCTGATAACAACGTGTAGCTACAGGTGCTTTTTTTTTTTTTTAACTTTAAGTAGCTACAGGTGCTTTTATCCATGCTAATGGCAGTAAAACTGGTTCAACCACTTTGGAACACAAGTTGACACTATGGAGCAAAGTTGGTAGTGTACACTCCTTACATGCTGGCTATTTTCCATTTGCCTTTCTGGACCCCTCCTTCACTTGTCTTCCCACTGTTCTGTGCCTGGGAGGCTGACTCACACACAGCGCATCAAGAACTGCCTTTGTGTATATATCTGGGTTTGGCTGACTGTGGCTGCAGATCTGAAGGCAGAAGGAGAGTGAGGGCAACTTCTTCATCTCCCAGCCCCATGCTCCCTTGCCTGGACAGTTTGCTGGTGGCTATGTTCTTCTTCTAACCACCGCAACTGCAGTCTGACAGCCCTCTTCCTCAGCTCTCAGTCTAGGTCCTGGGAACTGTTCCTTCCTGTCTTGGGGTGCTGACATCTCATGCGCTTTTAGCCCTAGGATGCTTCACCATCCCGTTTGTTGTTCTGAACGCTGTACCACGCTTGTAATAGTTCCTTCACTGAACTGCTTCAATTCAACTGAAGACAAGTGGAGTATATATCATCTATCACCTACTGCAACCTTGACTAAAATGAAACATGACCTAAGAATTTCACATCTGGGCATATACCCTGGAGCAGTGCATGCAGCAGAAATCTAAAGCAAGTCACACATGTAAGCACACATGTAACTTGAAATTTTCCAGGAGCCACATTTCTAAAAGTTAAAAGAAGCTGGTGAAATTAATTTTAACAATACTTAAACTAGGATATCAAAAACATTAACATTTTAACATGTAATCCATATAAAAATTATTAATGAGATACTTTCCATTCTTTTCCTTGAGCTAAATCTTCAAAATTGGGTGTGTATTATATAATTACAGCACATCACATTTCGGACCATATTGTGCACATTTCAAGTGCAGAGTAAGAATAGCCACACGTGGCTAGGGACTACCGTAATTGGCACCATGATCCTAGAGAAAATTCTTGCATAAGTTTCCCAAGAGACAGCCTGACCATCCCAACATATAGGCATATTGCTTCCACACAAACAGAAAAGGATTGCCTCTGGTTGGTTGCAAATATTTCTCATCCATCTTCTCCAAACCAAATACTCCTTGTTTACAATGAACTTTAATTAAATTTACTTACTTACTTACTTACTTATTTATTTATTTATTTATTTATTTATTTATTTATTTATTTATTTATTTATTTTTGAAACAAAGTCTCACTCCATCACCCAGTCTGGAGTGCAGTGGCACAATCTCAGTTCACTGAAACCTCTGCCTCCTGGGTTCAAGCAATCCTCCGGCCTCAGCCTCCTGAGTAGCTGGTACTACAGGTGAGCACCGCCATGCCTGGGTAATTTTTGTGTTTTGTTTTGTTTTAGTAGAGACAGGGTTTTGCCATTTTGGCCAGGCTAGTCTCAAATTTCTGACCTCAGGTGATCCACCCACCTTGGCCTCCCAAAGTGTTGGGATTACAGGAGTGAGCCACCGTGCCCAGCCTACAATGAAATTTTAATGAAAGATTTAGGAAACTGCAACAGTTACAGAGTTGGATGGGAGGAAACTGAAAAAGGTAGGTTTGGGTCCAGTTACTGTGTTCTTTCACTCTTCACAGAGAAGTCCCCGTATGATCTCTTATTCTCTGCCTGCTCCCTGTTTTAATAGTCTTTTTAAGTAAGTATTTTCATTCTATCATTTGAGCCTCTTTCTCTGCTCCATTCCCACAACATACTCCTGTGGCCAAGCTACTCCTTCCTAATAAGTCTCAGGCCACTGGCCCCTTCTGTGCTTTGAAAGCTCCACAACCTCTGTTAATTATTGCATATCAGTGATTATTTTCCTGACTATAGGAGTAGCAGGTGTGTATTAGTCTGTTCTCATGCTGCTAATAAAGACATACCTGAGACTGTGTAATTTAGAAAGAAAAAGAGGTTTAATGGACTCATAGTTCCATGTGGCTGGGGAGGCCTCACAATCATGGCAGAAGGTAAAGGAGAAGCAAAGTCACATCTTACATGGTTGCAGGCCAGAGAGCCTGTACAGGGGAGCTGCCCTTTATAAAACCATCAGATCTCATGAGACTTAGTCACCATCATGAGAACAGCATGGGAAAAACTGGCCCCCGTGATTCAATTACTTTCCAATGGGTCCCTCCCACAACATGTGGGGATGATGGGAGCTACAATTCAAGATGAGATTTGGGTGGGGACACAGTCAAACCATATCAAGGGGAGAGAGCAAGTTCGTCTTGGCGGAAGGAAAGGTTTGGCCCCTTCCTTCCATGAATTCTCATTCTCAAGGCTGCGGTGTGCATATGCCTTTAATGTATGTAGTGATCTCCGTTTTGCTCATGCTTTAGGAAATGAACCACTCCATTACATGAAGGCTAGGGGAAGGTCTTGCCAAATTCCCTCTTGGATTTTAAATAATTTGCTTGGAGTAAAGAAAGGTGAAAACAAGGAAAGAACAACAAAAAGGACCGATTTTAAAGAGAGAGAAAATGCAACTTTTTAAGCTTCATTTTAGGTTAAGATTATAGCTGCAGGGAATGATAATTGAGTAGATATTAATGTGCAAAGTGCTGTCTAAATAATTATGGCTGGCAATGGTATTCAATTATCATTTTTGAAGATAGAAAACATTTAGAGATGGTCAGGTTAATAGGGTGCTAATTCCAGAAGGCAAACATTTTAGAGTGTTGGTGGGAAAGCTGCCATATTAGAGACTAATTTATTTTAAGTACAAATCAATAGCCAGTTTACAGGATAAAGTGAAAGTATTTTGAAAAGTGTAAAAAATGATGCTGTTGTAAGAGATTAACTTTATTCCCAGAGGAGCAGTGGCAAGATTTGAAGAGAGAATTGCCACCTATTCTACCCAATACCCTATATTCTTCCCCTATTCGACCCATCCACCTTCCTTTTCTTACCCTAGCTACTCCAAAGAAAGAAAAGTGACCAGTTTGGTCAGATATCAAGACCTCTACAGGACTACAGTTGGCCAATGGAGGGATCAGGGCCACCAAGTGTCAGAAAAGCTATTCTACTTTCTACCTCCCTCTGTCAAAGTCACCTGTGCAAGACTTGCCTCTTGGGGCTAGGACAGCTGGCATCTCTCCAGTGGGACACAGGTATATTAGGGGCTCAGTCGCCATTCAGTCCCAGCCAGCCCTCTTCCCTCCTACCCGGCCTAAAGCCCACTTCCCTCCTACTTGCAAAAGTGGCTTATTAAGAGTTCCAAGATTTGAAAACAGAAAGAATGCAGGAGCCCTTTGTACCTCAGTCTTGAGCTTTGTTTTCCAATTCAGGGAGAACAGGAAGCTCTATTTTAATTTTTTTTTTGGTTCAAAGAGGGAAGTCAGGGGGTGGGGGCGGGGGGAATTGTGAGAATATAGGATGCCTGTTCCACTTTCAATAGGAATATAATATTTTTTCCATTTTGCTATTGTTCTTATTCTCTTTGCAAAAAACAAAAAAACAAAACAAAACAAAGAAACCGCAGAGAACAAGGCAAGTAGTAGACATCAGTCAACAAAATCCAATTTTTATCCCAATATCCCACATTATTCTCCAACCCCAAGAAATTTGGCTAGTGTCTGTGTGAGATTTAAAAATATAGAACACTCAATTAAATTTGAATTGCAGATAAACAGTTGGCATTTTTAGCATAAGTATGTCCCAAATATTGCATGAGACATATTTATACTAAATTTTTGTTATTTATCTGAACTTCAAATTTAACTTGGCTTCCTGTACTTTTATTTGCTAAATGTGACAATCCTTTATCTATGTTCTGATTATCTCCAGAAGCAGTTAGTGCAATGTCTAAGAAAGAACAAGGAGCCTAGGGCCATACAGACCTGGGTTTGAATACCTGTTTTGTCACTCATCAGCTGTCAGATCTTGGGCAAAATATGTCACCAAAGTCAGTTCAGCTTCCTCGCCTGAAAAAACAAAGATAACCATGGTGCCCACTTTATGGGGTTGTTGTAAAGACGAAATAAGTTGACGTACATACGGCACTTAAAACAGTGCCTGGTAGGTAAAAGTGTTCGGTAATGTTTGTATTAAAAGGCTTTCTGGCATGGCATCAAATATCATTCAATGGCAGTTCTTTGGTGCCTGTCCTATGCTCCAGTTTGTAGATCAATTTATATAAACCCAAAGTCTTCTTCACAGGGAATCTGATATGTTTGCCCAGGCCTTTACACCCTTTCTAATGCAGCCTATCAGCCAATGAGTCTCTCAACTCTTTCGTAGTGAGAGAAGGACATCAAAATGCTCTGAGAGCAACATTCTTAAATCCTCTTATAAAAACGGGACAAGAATTAGCAGAATGTTTCTATCCAGAAATACGTTAACCCCTTTTTCCTTTTGCTAGAAAAAGAAATGTCTACTAAAATTGTGATGAAACAGCTGGAGGGATGTAACACTGGAAATTATATGAGTTAGATCAAGAAAGGAACACAGGGAAAAGAACTTTACTGTTTACGAATTCTTTTCATTATTACAGAAGTTATTAAAGTGTCTGGAAGGGCTCACACCAAACCTAGCTGTGGTGTTTATGCTTCTGACAGTACTGGATAGGCAATTCACTTTTTGTCCCCTTAGCTTTTTTTTTTTTTTTTTAAATAAAACTATTTTTATAGCTGACTTGTGCAGTTACATTATTTAGAAAATATAATAAAAACAAGGAAAATCTGCTCATGAGAATCTATTTCAGAGTACCATCTCTCATCACCTCCTCTTACTCCCAATAAAGACACCATTAGTCAATTTTTTATATCATTTTAGAAATTTCTGTGACTCCTCAAGAATATATATAACACAGCCTTTAAAAACCACAGCAAGGGCCGGGCACAGTGGCTCACGCCTGTAATCCCAGCACTTTGGGAGGCCGAGACAGGCAGATCACGAGGTCAGGAGATGGAGACCATCCTGGCTAACACGGTGAAACCCTGTCTCTACTAAAAATACAAAATAATAGCCGGGCAAGGTGGTGGGTGCCTGTGGTCCCAGCTACTCGGGAGGCTGAGGCAGGAGAATGGCGTAAACTCCTGCAAGCAAGGAGGCGGAGCTTGCAGTGAGCCACTGCACTCCAGCCTTGGGGACAGAGCAAGACTCCGTCTCAAACAAAAAAGAACAAAAACAAACAAACAAAAAAACCACAGCAAGGTTTTACTCCACCTAACTGTTGAACAACTTGCTTTTGTCATTTATCTTATTATGGAAACGTTTCCAAATCAATATGTATCCATTTTCTTCAATCTTTTATATCATAACCTTGTCTTCTATAGTGTAAATGTACCAAACTTAACTGCTATGCAAGAAGTGGTTACGGAAGTACTGGTTTAGGAAAAGCTAGGCTCTTTGGGGCATGCAGTCATTCATCTCAGCTTGTAAGTAACTTCAGTGGATTCAATTTCCCCTCACAGGTGAATGAAAATGAAAACACAGCATACAAATATAGGCTGCAGCGAAAGCGGTGCTCAGAAAAAAGATTATAAAATAACACTATAAACAATGCTATGCTAACAAATTAGACAAATAGGATGAAATAAGCACATTCCCAGAAACACAGGAACTGCTAAAACTGACTCAAGATAAAATGGAAAATCTGAATAGAACAATAACAATTAAAGAGACTGAGTTAGTAATTTTATAAAATCTTTCCAGAGAGAAAAGTCCAGGACCAGATGGGTTCACTGGTGAATTCTACCAAATGTTTAAAGAGGAACTAACACCAATCCTTTCAAAGTATGAAAAAGGAGGAAATACTTCCTAACTCATTCTATGAGGCCAATAATACACTGATACCAAGGGAGGACACAAACATCACCAGAAAGAAAACCATAGACCTGTCTCCCTTATGAATATGGACACAAAATCTTGAATAAAATGCTAGCAAACTGAATGCCAGTATACAAAAATGATTGTGGCATACAATAAAGGATTCCGATTATAACTGAGATTTTGTTTTTATTTTTTGTAGAGACGGGGGTCTTGCTATGTTGCTCAGGCTGGTCTTGAACTCCTAGCCTCAAGCAATCCTCCTGCCTCGATCTCTAAAAGTGCTAGAACTATAGGCGTGAGCCACCATGACAAGCCTGAGTGAGATTTATTTCAGGAATTTAAGGTTAGTACAACGTATGAAAACTAATCAATGTAATACAACAAATTAACAGAATAAAGGACAAAAACAACATGATTATCTCGTTAGATAATGATTGAACACATCTGTGAAAAATCCAGTTAACATCATATTTAATAGTGAAAGACTAAAAATATTCTTCCTAAGATCAGGAATAAAATAAGGATGTGTGCTCTCACCACTTCTATTCAACATTTTACTGGCAGTTCTAACCAGGAAAACAGGCAAGAAAAAGCAACAAAAAGCATCCAGATTGGTAAGGAAAAAGTAAAACTACATCGATTTGTACAAAATCCATAGAAAATTATTAAAGCTAATAGACAAGTTTGAAGGATACAAGAGCAATATAAAAGTCAATTATGTTTCTGTACACTAGAAATGAACAATCAATAACGAAACTAAGAAAACAATTCCATTTATAATAACATAAAAAATAAAATACTTAGGAATAAATTTAACCAAGGAAATATGAGATTTGTTTACTGAATGGCTAAATATCATTGAAAGAAATTAAAGAAAGAAATTAAAGACTTTTCTGCCCGTGGACGCCGCCGAAGCAGCATCGTTAAAGTCTCTCTTCTCCCTGCCCTCATGTCTAAGTCAGAGTTTCCTAAAGAACCCGAACAGCTGAGGAAGCTCTTCATTGGAGGGTTGAGCTTTGAAACAACTGATGAGAGCCTGAGGAGCCATTGTGAGCAATGGGGAATGCTCACGCACTGTGTGGTAATGAGAGATCCAAACACCAAGCGTTCCAGGGGCTTTGGGTTTGTGACATATGCCACTGTGGAGGAGGTGGACGCAGCCATGAATACAAGGTCACGCAAGGTGGATGGAAGAGTTGTGGAACCAAAGAGAGCTGTCTCAAGAGAAGATTCTCAAAGACCAGGTGCCCACTTCACTGTGAAAAAGATATTTGTTGGTGGCATTAAAGAAGACACTGAAGAACATCACCTAAGAGATAATTTTGAACAGTATGGGAAAATTGAAGTGATTGAAATCATGACTGACCGAGGCAGTGGCAAGAAAAGGGGCTTTGCCTTTGTAATCTTTGACGACCATGACTCCGTGGATAAGATTGTCATTCAGAAACACCATACTGTGAATGGCCACAACTGTGAAGTTAGGAAAGCCCTGTCAAAGCAAGAGATGGCAAGTGCTTTTTAGAGCCAAAGAGGTGAAGTGGTTCTGGAAACTTTGGTGGTGGTCGTGGAGGTGGTTTTGGTGGGAATGACAACTTCGGTCGTGGAGGAAACTTCAGTGGTCGTGGTGGCTTTGGTGGCAGCCGTGGTGATGGTGGATATGGTGGCAGTGGGGATGGCTATAGTGGATTTGGTAATGATGGAAGCAATTTTGGAGGTGGTGGAGGCTACAATGATTTTGGCAATTACAACAATCAGTCTTCAAATTTTGGACCCATGAAGGGAGGAAATTTTGGAGGCAGAAGCTCTGGCCCCTATGGCGGTGGAGGCCAATACTTTGCAAAACCATGAAACCAAGGTGGCTATGGCGGTTCCAGCAGCAGCAGTAGCTATGGCAGTGGCAGAAGATTTTAATTAGGAAACAAAGCTTAGCAGGAGGGGAGAGCCAGAGAAGTGACAGGGAAGCTACTGGTTACAACAGATTTGTGAACTCAGCCAAGCACAGTGGTGGCAGGGCCTAGCTGCTACAAAGAAGACATGTTTTACACAAATACTCATATGTATGGGCGAAAAACTCAAAGACTATATTTGTGACTAATTGTATAACAGGTTATTTTAGTTTCTGTTCTGTGGAAAGTGTAAAGTGTTCCAATAAAGGGTTTTAATGTAGTTTTTTTTTTTTTTGCACCCATGCTGTTGATTACTAAATGAAATAATCTGATCGTGACGCTGAATAAATGTCTTTTTTTAAATGTGCTGTGTAAAGTTAGTCTACTCTGAAGCCATCTTGGTAAATTTCCCCAACAGTGTGAAGTTAGAATTCCTTCAGGGTGATGCCAGGTTCTATTTGGAATTTATATACAACCTGCATGGGTGGAGAAGCCATTGTCTTCGGAAACCTTGGTGTAGTTGAACTGATAGTTACTGTTGTGACCTGAAGTTCACCATTAAAAGGGATTACCCAAGCAAAATCATGGAATTATTGGTTATAAAAGTGATTGTTGGCACATCCTGTGCAATATATCTAAATTGAATAATGGTACCAGATAAAATTATAAATGGGAATGAAGCTTGTGTATCATCCATTATCATGTGTAATCAATAAATGATTTAATTCTCTTGAAAAAAAAAGGAAATTAAAGAAAACCTAAATAAATGCAAAGATAACCCATGCTCATGAATTGGAAGACTTAATCTTATTCAAATAGCAATACTCCCCCATGTTGACCCAAAGATTCAATGCAATACCTGTAAAATTCTAACTGTTTTTTTTTTCCCAGAAATGAACAAGATAATTCTAATGTTCATATAGAAATGCAAAAGCCAAAAATCTCCTGAAAAAGAACGAATTTTTTTCTTACTTCAAAACATGATACAAAGCTCAAGTATTATAAACAGTATGGAACTGATATAGGATAGGCATATAAATCAACCTAATAGAACTGTGATTCTAGATATAAGCCATAAGCCAATATATCTATGGTCAATTGATCTTTACCCAGAGTGCCAAGACCATTCAACAAGTAAAGAATAGTCTTTTCCACAAATGGTGCTGGGACAACTCTCATTTCTACATGCAAAAGAGTGAAGTTGGACTCTTACTTCACCCCATATAAAAATTAATTCAAATGGATCAAAGACCTAAATGTAAGAGCTACAGTTATACCTCTCTTAGAAGAAAACATAGGTGTAAATCCTGTGACCTTGGACTAGGCAGTGTTTTCTTACCTGTAACACCAAAGCATACGCAGCAACAACAAAAATGGGCGAATGGACCTCATCAAAATGAAAAACTTGTGTGTGTCAAAGAACACTATCCACAAGGTGAAAAGACAACCCGCAGATGGGACAAAAATATTTGCAGTGTGTATCTGATAAGAGTCTAACATCCAGAATATACAAAGAACTCTTACAATTCAACAGTAATAAAAATGTTCTGGAATTATAGAGTGGTAATGGTTGCACGAACTTGTAAATGTACTAAAAACCACTGAACTGTTTCCAAATGGTGATTTTTATGATATGTGAATATCAATTAAAATATTTTTGACAGAATTTCCTTCACATATTTAGTCAACTGATTTTGTATGTACGTGCTTATTTGTTTGAGAAGTGTTGATCAAGTTCCATCCGTGTGTCTGACACTAATGTTCCTCTGTGGAGGATGAAAAACCATTAGTTCCCACCTTTAGGATGGGGAGGGCTGTGAGCCACAGGGAGGGTGGAAATCAGTAAGAGGGAGGCAGGAATTAGAGACAGTGTTAGAAAAGAAAAGCCTAGGGCAGTCATGTTGGTAGGGGGAGAGCCCTAGCCTTGAAGTTGAACTGCATATATGAGCTGAGTGATAGTGGTTAAGTCATTTAATATCTCAAGGTATTTATCCTGTTTGTTTTCCATTCATGTCACTAATGGATGGAATACGCATCTCTGCCTGGCTGATATTTACCATGATAAGACAGTCAGGGACCATCTAGCTCAGTGCCTACTACGTGTGCAATGTCCTGCACATATTCACAGAATCTGATTGAAACTCAGGAAGCTCAGAGGGAAAGCTGGCTCCTTCAGAGCCAAGGTCAAGGATTTTCAGAATGTCCCTTTCTGGCTGTGTTTCTCACCAAAATTCATATTCCAGAAAGGGTGAGAACCTGGATGGACTTTCATAGGTCAGGGGTCATTTGGAGTCCACGGGAATGCACATCATGGCTAACAATTCTACTAAGACCCAAGGCTGTATTCTGTAGGGGATACTGGATACTCCGAAGGAAGACATGGGGTCTATTCACAAAAGGAGACATGGCTGGTGGGTAGACAGAAACTATAATGCCCCTTATAACTATCCAACCCCACACCCTTTGCAAGCCTTAACCACCCTGGCCTCACAGAACCTCATCCTCAGAGTCCTTTCTTTCCATCCTTAGTACAATATGGTTCTGAAATCCACAAACCAGCATCCTCCCCAGCATCCCTCATTGATGAAGTGGGATAGCAGATGTGAAAGCCTTTTGCAAACTGCAAAGTAGTTTATAAATATGAGTCTCTATTGTCACTCTTGGTGGCACTTTTCTGCCTGCCACGAGCAGGGTTGAGCTGTGGAGAAAGGCCTAGGGACCCAGAGAAGCTTCCTGTGGAAGACTTATCAGATCTGGATGGGAAAGAAACAGTTTCTTTGGGTTGTTGGCTTGTAAATAGCTGGCCTCCCTGCTGATTAGATAAACAACTTTCTAAACAGCCTTTCGGATCTGGAATTAACACTGTGCTCCTCCTCATACTCCATGAAAATAAAACAGGGAGGGTCGGGGCACCTCACTCACCAGAGGGAAGTATAGGGAGAATTCTATTTACTGCCCCTCGCCTTCTCTATTAGCACAGCCCCACCCCACGGCTGGAGCCTCCTTGGACTAAGGCAATCTTAATGATGGCTCAGAGATGGCAGGAACCCAGCCAAAGCCAGTCAGGGCAAAGCTTTCTCCCAGTAACAGTATTTGTTCCAGATGTGGGCAAGTGACCCAAATTGATTCAATCAGAGTAAAGCCTACTTATTTTTGTTTAATATTGAGTGAAAGAAACTCCCTCTTTCCTGTGGGCAGTTTGGGGGGTGCATGCGTGGTCTAAAAATTTGCATTCCCTTGCTATGCTCTGAGTCTTTCTTGCTTACTGTGGTGAGATACCACGAGTGATTTACGTTTCTTATCTCATTTGATACTCGGCCTACCTTGTGAAATGCACATTTGTATCCTCATTTTGCAGAGGTTCCCAGAAGTTAAATGCCATGCCCAGTAGGCGTTAGTCAGATTTGGAATCGAAATCGAAAGTCAGATCGTACTGACTGTGCTTTTAACATTGTTCCTTTTATCAAAACAGCCTTGCCCCACCTTGTAGCTTGAGAGGCACCTATTCCTTGTAATGGAACAAAAATTATGAACACACAAGTGTTCTCAGTGTTCCCTCTTCCTCCTGCTGCTAAAGAGGGTGGAGTATTCCCCCTTCTTCCACCTTTGCCTGGTGGCTTGTTTAACCTCTATTATACATGACGGGAACAGGGAAAGGAAAACATATGTGGATGGGGAGGAAAGGAGGCAAGGGAGAGAGGGAAGAACAGTGGAAAAGGCAGAAGGAGGTTCCTTTTAAAGAATCTAGCAGCTGGAAGCCAGGAAACAGGGTGTAGAATGTGGGGCCAGAAAGGAGAGCTTCAGAAGACTGGAAAGGAGGGCTTCACTGCACTGGAGAAACAAAGGAAAGAATTTGGGTTCTATTGAAAATGATTTTTGGTGGCTGGATTGTGTCTCTTGGAGTGAGACCCTGCTCTGAGGCTGGACACTGGGGTCTTGGCATCACAAACAGCAAAACCGTGCGGTCCGATAAGCATGTTCCCTCACAGCTAATAGAATGTGACATTTTGCTGAACACCTTAACATATATGCTTTATTTCTCGCCTGAACCTGTCAGATAAATAATGTTATCTTCATTTTGTTCATTATTCCTACATTATTAAGGAAATTCCATAGAAAACTAGGCAGTCCCAGAGAGTAAGAAAACGTTCTCCTGAAGATAGGAGAAAACAAAACTGGTGGTGGCTTTTCCTGCAATGTCCAAGTTTTCCCTGCAGAATAAGGTTACTAATAACCTCTCTTATTTATTCAGCTCTTCTGGAAGTGGTGCAGGTATCATCTCATTCAACAGACCTTAAAGCTTCCCAAAGGAGATACTGTTCCTTTTCCCACTACACAGGTGAGAAAATGGAGACGCCACTATGGGAAGTGCATTCATTTCCTGTATCTGCCATAACAAAGTACCACAACCTGGGTGCCTTTAACAACAAAAGTGTATCGATTTATTGTTCATGAAGTTAGAAATTCAAAATCAAGCTGCTAACAGGGTTGGTTCCTTCTGGGAACTGTGAGCAAGGGTGTATTCCAGGCCTCTCTCCTAGCTTCTGGTAGCTGCAGGCATTCCTTGGCGTGTAGATGGCCATCTTCTCCCTGTGTTTTCACATCGTCTTTTAGCTGCATGTGTCTTTGTCCAAATTCATCCCTCCCTTCTCCCTCCCTCCCTCTCTCCCTCCCTCCTTCTCGCTCTCTCTTTCTCTCTCCTTCCTTCCTTCCTTCCTTCCTTTTCTTTCTTTTTCCTCTTTCTCTTTCTTTCCTTCTTTCTCTTTCTCTCTTTCTTTCTTTCCCTCCCTCCCTCCCTCACTCCCTCCTCCCTCCCTTCCTTCCTTCCTTCCTCTCTCTTTCTCTTTTCTTTTAGACAGGGCCCTACTTTGTCACCTAGGCTGGCATGCAGTGGTGCAATCACAGCTCACTGCAGTCTCAAAATCCCAGGGCTCAAGTGATCCTCCCACTTTAGCCTCCTGAGTAAGCTGAAACCACAGGCACACGCCACCATGGCTGGCTAATTTTTTTTTTTTTTAATTTTTGGTATACACAGGGTCTCCCTATGTTGCCCAGGCTGGTCTCAAACTCCTGAGCTCAAGCAATCCTCCTGCCTTGGCCTCCCAGAGTGCTAGGATTATAGGCCTGAGCCACTGTACCTGCCTCAAATTACGTTTTATAAGGACACCAGTTACCTTGGACTAAGGCCTACCTTAATGACCTCATCTTGATCATCTGTAACACTCTATTTCCAGAGTACGCATATTCACAGGTACTCACAGTTAGGACTTTAGTATCTTTTGTGGGGACACAACTCAACCCATAATAGTATGCAACTAGCTCAAGGCAGCAAGACAATGTCATAGCAGAAATAAGGAGCACTGGGTTCCTGTTGTGATTCCCATAACATATTAGCTGTGTGTCTTTTTGTAGGTGACTTCATCTGTTCATTTCTCAGTTTTCCTATCTGTTAAATGACAATTATAATACCTACTCATAGAGTCGTTGCCAGAATCAAGTAAGATGAAAAGAGTAGAAAGTGCAGTGGTGCCCAAAGTCAGTGCCCAATCCTTCCCTCTCTAAGCTCTATTCTTCCTCTTAGAAATCTCTGGGCTAGTCCGGGCGTGGTGGCTCACACCTGGAATCCCAGCACTTTGGGAGGCTGAGGCGGGTGGATCACGAGGTCAGGAGATGGAGACCATCCTGGCTAACATGGTGAAACCCCATCTCTACTGAAAAAATACAAAAAATTAGCCAGGTGTGGTGGTGGGCGCCTGTAGTCCCAGCTACTCAGGAGGCTGAGGCAGGAGAATGGCATGAACCCGGGAGGCGGAGCTTGCAGTGAGCTAAGATCGCATCACTGCACTCCAGCCTGGGTGAGAGCAAGACTCTGTCCTCTGTCTCAAAAAAAAAAAAAATCTCTTGGCTGTGGCCTGCCTCAGCCTCGCTCTTTCCAGAGGGAGGCAAGGAAGTTCAGCTAGCTGGTACTTGAAGAAACCGCACACTTCATATGGGCTCAGACTCAGCTACTGGTTTTCCTACAGTGCTGCTTCTTTACAAAGCTGCTTAATTTTCCAAGGGGCTGAAATTGCAAAGCTAATTTCCATATTGACTTATGAAATGAAATGAGAACTTGGGAGAAAAGGTGAAGGAAGTAACTTAATAATAACTGTCAGGTGCATGAGAGGTAATTTTATGCAGGCAGGAGGCCAAAATTTTTTTCCATTTATATTGGGAATAGGATAAAAGGAAACGGGCACACACTTTTGCAGAAGCAATTTAAATTAGACAGGCTCTGCTTATAGGGCTGATAGCAGGGTTGGCCTTGAGCAACCCTAGGAATGAAATGAAGTTGAAGTTGGTTATTCATATCATTTCTTTTTTTTTTTTTTTTGAGACGGAGTCTCGCTTTGTCGCCGGGGCTGGAGTGCAGTGGCCAGATCGCAGCTCACTGCAAGCTCCACCTCCCGGGTTCCCGCCATTCTCCTGCCTCAGCCTCCGGAGTATCTGGAACTACAGGCACCCGCCACCTTGCCCGGCTAGATTTTTGTATTTTTTGGTAGAGACGGGGTTTCACCGTGTTAGCCAGGATGGTCTCTATCTCCTGACCTCGTGATCCGCCCGTCTCGGCCTCCCAAAGTGCTGGGATTACAGGCTTGAGCCACCACACCCGGCCTATTCATATCATTTCACCTCTCCCTTCTGCTATTGCCAGGGATGCACCAACTTCAGGCACTTCTATTAGCGCTGCCAACTTTGAGCAGAGTGAAATGGACAATCTCTTCCCATCAGCATTCATTCACACGTATATACGGGGCACCCACAGAATGAGGGTAGGCTAGCTGCTGTAACAAACAGTTCCTAAAGCTCAGTGGTCAAACCAAATAGGTTGACTTCTTTTTCAACAAGCATTCAACACAAGTGTTCCTGATGACAATATTCTCCTCCAGGGAGCAAGCTTGGGGACCGGGTATCCTTCTATTTTCTGGCTGAGTCCCCCTCTAGGTCTCAGAGATTGCTCCATTCAGCCAGAAGATGAGAAGTCATGGGGATTGCGTGTGGGAGGGTTTAGTGGGCCAGGCCTGGAAGTGGGGATGTCCCTTCTGAACACATCCCATTGACCAAGACTCAGTCCCGTGGCCCCACCAATCTGCAGAGGAGGCCGGGTGGTGTGGTCTGCATGGGAAGAGAAGGGAAAGGGAAAGCACCAGCCCGTGTCTGTGGTAAAAGTGTTGGGGAAATAGTTGTTCTCTCCTTTGTATTTCCTGTAGCACTCTGTCCATTTATTGAACAAATGTTTGCTTATGTATAGGCTGAGCCAAGTCACGTGTTAGGTCCCAAGGCTAACTCAATATGGTCCATAGTAGATGAGCCCTGCCACCAACTGGTCCCATTACATTGTATTTGCTTTTTCACACATTTGTGAGTCTGAGACTGGATTCCCCCAGATACAGTCCCATAGATAAGGGTTTGGGTGCAAGACCATTGGTGTCACCCCCACATCCCACTCTCCAATTATCCTCTTAGTGCCCATCTTCCAGCTGCCTGAGGACCTTCTACTGCTACTAGAGATCAGGAAACCAATGCCCTCCAGGATTAGGCCTCCACCAAAACCTCCACTCCCCGACCCTTGGGCTGGGTAATTCTGAGCTGTGACTCTATGGTCCCTGGAGTTTCCCTGGGTTAATACATTTCCAGTTAGCCACAGCACTAGCTGACTTGATAATGCCGTTTTTAATTGGCTGCCTACCTTTCCTATCTCACCCCCTCACACTCCTACCAGTATTTCTCTTCACTTCCCAAATAAATGACTTGCACCCAAACCCTTGGTTCCTGAGGGACTGTATCTGGGGGAATCCAGTCTAAGACGCTGTCTTTGCCTGAAGGTGTTTGCTTCTTTAGGGAGGAGCTCTTTCTTATTCATCCTTGTTTTCCCAGAGCCCAGAGCAGAGGCTCATTTGTTCATCCAACAGGCACACAGTGCGTACCTGGCCTGGGCCCAGCCTGGTACTTGGTGCTGGGCACACAAAGAATCATTGGATGAAAGAAACTGTGCTGTTTCTGCAGGTGACAAGTTTAGGTTTTGGCATGTTGAACCTGAGGCTGTAAAAACTTGTACTTGAGAACTAGTATCTCCAGATTAAGTTCTCAGCTAAGCTTTCTATCAGGCATCCCACTGCCCACTTAAAAAAAAAAAATTCCCTCCTGCCTTTCTTGCAAGGATCTCAAACCCCAATTCTAAATCTTGTTCTCTCACCTTCTTCAGTCTTAATTCAGATGCCACCATCAGTTCACCTTCTCTGCAAGACCTTCACTGATGCTCATTTTTAAGGTTGCCACTCTTGGATCAGCCCTCTCTATCCTACTTCCCTGCTAAGCATGTTTTACCATCTAACAAATTATGCATTTAATTTAAACCTATTGTTTTGTCTGCCTCTTGATGCTAGAATTCAATTTCATGAAGGTAGGGGTTTCCATCTGCTTCCTTCATCACTGTATCCCCAACATCTAAAATGATGGCAGCCACAAAAAGACTCCTCAAAATATCATTTGTTAAATAACTGAATGAATTTGTTAAATAAGGTGACGTGAATATTTTCAGTGAGTAACAGAAACTATGAGGCCAGAGCTTAAAAGAGAAGGTCCAGGTAAGGAGGACGGTGCCATTTTCTGGCTGAATTGTGTTCCCTCAAAATCCACATGCTGAAACCCCAACCCTCAGTGTCTCAGAACATAACTTATTTGGAGATAAGTTTCCCCTGACCCAGGCCTCATTAAGGAATAATTGACAAATAAAAGTAGTATATATTTACTGCAGGTACTGTGATATTTTGATATGTGTATATAGCATGAAATGGTTAGATCAATCTAATTAACATATTCATCACTTCACATAGTTATTATTTTGTGCAGTGAGAACATTAAATATCTACTGTCTTAGCCATGTTCAAGTGTACAATGTATTATTATTAACCATTATTATTATTATTATTATTATTATTATTATTATTATTATTTTTTGGAGACAGAGTCTCGCTCTGTCGCCCGGGCTGGAGTGCAGTGGCCGGATCTCAGCTCACTGCAAGCTCCGCCTCCCAGGTTTACACCATTCTCCTGCCTCAGCCTCCTGAGTAGCTGGGACTACAGGTGCCCACCACCTCGCCCGGCTAGTTTTTTGTATTTTTTAGTAGAGACGGGGTTTCACCGTGTTAGCCAGGATGGTCTCGATCTCCTGACTTCGTGATCCGCCCATCTCTGCCTCCCAAAGTGCTGGGATTACAGGCTTGAGCCACCGCACCCGGCCTAACCATTATTATTATAACCACTATGGGAGACAATAGAACTCCAGAACTCGGACTCCTTGTCCACCACTTCCTCATTTCCTCTAGCACCTAGGTCTTTAAAGAAGTAATTAGGATAGATTGGGGCTCCAGTACAATAGGACTGGTGTCCTGATAAGAAGAAGAAGAGATACCAGGGCCATGCGTGCATAGAGAAAAGGCCATGTGAAGACAAAGGCAGAGGACAGCCACCTGCAAGCCAAGGAAGAGATCCTTCAAAAAAACTAAACCTATTGACACCTTGTGCTTGAACTTCCAACTTCCAGGACTGTGAGAAAACAAACGTCTGCTCTTTCAGTCACTTAATTTGCCGTATTTTGTTATGGCAGCCCCAGCAAACTATACATGCCATAAATCACATATGCCATATTTCATACGGAAATAAAAACTGGAACAGGGCAGTGATACGGATCCCTGCAAAGGAGAGCAGAGAGCAGAGAGAGCAGCAAATGGATTTCAGGAAGCCCCCGGGTGAGTCATATGGTGGAGGAGAGAGAAGCAAGAGCAGGAGGCAGCCAAGAAGAGGGGGATCAGAGAGAAAGGAGAGGGCCCAGATTCGTGCAGAATCCTGCAAGTTGAGGGCAGCTACTCCCATGCCCATGACCTTCATCAGTTCTTATTTTTCCATTTCCCTCCTATTAATGAACAACCCTTGCTCATGCTACTCCCTTTACATTAAAGACTCCATCAAGACTTCTTAGCTTTGCTATTTTTCATGAAAGACTCTCCAGAAATGTTTATTCAATACATAATTTGTTAAAAAAATTAAACTCCATAAAGATGGCCTGCCATCTGGGAACATAATAAAACTAGTCTTTAATCTGAAATTCGTTCTTTTCTACAGCAGAGAGAAGCATCCAGTGTGTGTGTGTTGCCTGCCTGCTTGTGAATTTCCACTTAGCCATTACACCATCTTTTTTATTTTTTTCTTTTCTAAAAATGAGTCCTTGTTTCTGAAAAAAGCTACAATAGTCATCTTCGGCAATTACCAACATTTCCCCACATTAAGACATTCGTTTCCACATCTGGCAAGGAGAAAACAGCAGGAAGTCACATGTGCCCTGGATCCTCATTGTAACCAATGTCAATACTGTATTTTCTAAAAGGGTTTCCAGTGGTCTGATGGCAGGGACTGAGCAGTGTTTGTCTTGGGGGCATGTGATCTATTTGGGTAACCTTGGGTATCTGGCTCACTAGATGGGATGCTGAGGCATGAAGCTCCGCAAACTGTGACTACTACGCAAAGGCATTGTTCTTTGACTTCAGAATACATTGCATAACATTTCACATTTTTCATATTATTTTAGAATTTTAGAGCTAGGAAAATTCTGAAAATCCTTCATCAGCCCCTTCATGTGGATTAATTGATTTATTTTTAGAGCTAGTGTAGCAAGATGGTTAAAAATGTTCATGGTAGGTTGAGACAACTAGTCATGGTAGGTTATATAACTAGTCTGGCTCAGTCACTGACTAGTTGTATAGCCTGGGACAAGCCATCCAAGCTCTGAGTTTTCTGATCTACAGAGTGGGAATAATGAAAGCATCCGTGCCAGGGTATTGTACAGAGTTAGCGTGATAATGCAAGTAAGAGAGAGCCCAGGACACTGTGTATTTTAGAAAAGCTTAACCATTACTGTTGCTGTTAGAAACAATCTATGTTTCTGGGACAGTCAGCTCTTGCTATTAAATATAGTAAGAGTCATTGTGTGCTAGTGACAAGGTCACTTAAGTGAGCACTTCTGTTTCTGGCAATCATGAAAGAGGAGGTCAATCTACTGGCCTAGAAATGAGAAGAAAGTCTTTTAAATTAGGATTATTTGCATGGCCAATTGCTTAAATCCAGGTTCTTCCTCCCAACCACGTTGAGTTTATAGCAGAGAGGTAGAGACTATGGGCTTTCTCTATATAGACAAATGCTCTAAGATAGATCATGAGGAGAAGAGGCGCATATGTCAATCGTTCCCTGGGATTCCTCTCCAGGCACGATTTATGTTGGTTCTAGGGAATACAAACCCTTGATTCATCCACAACAGTTGGCAGAAATGTATTTATGACCCATCTAGAACCAGTGTTTAATTTATTATATAGAGTCCAGGAAAACTACAATATTTTATGAAATTTTTCCTATTTGTATATAACAGGAGGTTCGGCAGGGAGGAGGAAGGCCTATTTGGCTGATAGCTTTGCTCTCCACTGTAATAAAAATTTCCTTGTACTTTAAAGCTATGGACTTCCATTTAAAACTTAAGGAGCTCAAGTTTGGTTTTGATATTGAGGTCCCACGTAGGGTTCCCCGGTTCCCTCCACTTCCTGTGTCCTCATGGAGAAACATAGAGTGCCTTGACCACTTTGTGAGCTGGCCAGCTGCCTGTTTTTACTGGAAGGTTCGAATCCCATCTCAGGTCTTGAACATTCCCAGACGCCGTTAAAGATGTCTAGATTGTTGCCCAAAACACTGAAAGAAACTGGCCCCGGCCTGAGCCAAATGCCTCAAACCTTCATCTAAATTCCATATCTCGACTCCTAACTGCAGATACACCTAGATAGAACATCTTTCTCTTGCTGTCCATCATGAGGACCTGGCAGCCCACTCTGTAAATTCCCCTAACAAATGCTTTGGACTAATCACCTTGGCATTTAGTCCTCTTTTCTGTGGAATCCCAACCAGAGCTATCTTGAGATGGTTTGGGGCATTTCCTTGTGGGAATTCCCCTGCCGCTGCTTTTGGGAGGATTTCAGCCATAGGTTTGGTGAAGATGAAATATCCTGTCTACCAAGGAGAACAGCGTAAAGAGTGGTTTCCAAAAACCAATCTATACACATTTTTTGACCTTGTATCTTCAATAAGTATTTCTATTTATTATTCATAAATTATATTCCTGTACTTCTTCACTAATACAGTATAAACCATACACAAGAAATATAATTTTTAAAGCATACTTTTAAGAATAAGTAGAAATGCAATTAAATGTTAATGCTTTCTTCCTATACATGATTTATCGCTTACACAGCGAAGTGTGTGTATATCCCCAACCATGTAAGAGGAGACAAGACTGGATACAAATAATTGCATACACAATGGCTAGTACTAAATAGAGTAGCAGAGAAGGGTGGCTAATACTTCTTCCCAGGAAGATGGGCAGGAATAATAAACAAAAGGTAACCATTGAGTTGGATCTTGAAGGATGAGCACTTTTCCAGATAGACAACTAGAGGTAGAGAAATTCTGGATAGAAAAGCAGGAGGAAATAAAAGTGTTCAGGGGCACAGAAACATGCCCAAGTGAAGGCAGCTGAAAAATTAGTGGTTCAGTTACGTCTGGATCACAGGGCATGTGAGACAGAGCTCATGGAGAGGAAACGTGGCGCTGTTGTAAGAAGAGCCTGCACGTCAAGCCAAGCAGGGGGAACCCTAGTTTACAGGACAGATAGGATCAAAGGCCACTCTGTGGGTAATGTGGAAGTGGGTTGGAGGAGGAGATACTGAAGTGATATTAGTTGGGATGCTTTCGATAGTGTGGGGAGGAGATGATAGGAATGGAAACCGAAGTACCATTCAGTACCAGTAACAGAGGAGACAGAATGGTTTTAAAAGCATAAAATGGAGGAATTAAGAAGATTCTGTGATTCTATGAATCTGGGACAGACCTTAGGATGACAGGTAAGTGTAGGATATATCACGAAGCCATATTCAGGCCCCACTAAGAGATGTTTGGTGCTGCAGAGAATTTCCTTGGATGACATGTCAATCACCAGCCTAAAAATTTGCACTGACTTCTCATGTATGGTATAATATATTAATGGCTCCAATTCTTCATCTCTCTCTCTGTACTCTTACCCTTTGCCAAGTGACTTCTTGGGTCTTCTTACTAAAGGGACAGTCTATTTTCCTGTCCCTTGACTCTAAGCTTGACCATGTGACTTTCTTTGGCCAATAAAATGAGATGGAAGTGACAGCAGCCTGGCAAGCTTCTGCCTGGCATTTGTGCCTCTGCTGTCTCCATAAAGTGGACTTGCTTGGGTACATTGGTCCTAAGATGATTAGACCAGCCAACCAGAGCTTCCCCAGCCAACGTGCTGCAGCCAAACCCAGTCTAGAGCAGAGCTCCAGCTGACCTGCAGGCATAGGAGAGAGCATAGCCAAGATGAACCAAGCACAGCCAAAATCAATTGAGCACAGATAAACTCAACTGAGCACAGCCAAGACCAAGTGAGCACAACTTAGATCAGTCATTCCTAGCTGATCCATGAACATGTGATTTATAACTGATTGTTGCTTTAAGCCATTGAGATGTGGGGTGATTTGTTACACAGTAATAACTAACCAATATTCCATTGCACTTTGGATACAGCTTTTAATTCCCTAACATGACCTACATTAGGCTGATGATCTGCCTTTTCTTTACCTTTATCTCCTATACCTTCTCCTTGGTTTCCTAAGCTCCAGCCTCTGGTCTTCTTTCACTTCTCCAGCTCAGCATGTTCCCCTTATTCCAGGATCCACAGGTCCCTTGGTTTAGATGTCCTCCTTCTCCTAGTACCCTAATCTGGTACACATAGCTAATTTCTATTTATTGTTTAAAATCAGTTCAAAATCTGTTTCCCCAGGGAAGCCTTCTCTGATCTTTACACTGAAGTTAACTTCTCCCATTACATTTTTCCTCAGCATCCTGAATTTTTTATTCATAACCTTTATCACACTTGTAGCTTAAGTACTGCCTATACATTAGCTGTAAGTTCTGTGAAAGCAAAGATTATATTCATCTTCTCTCTCTAACACAGTGTATTATGCTAAAAAATAGGATGAATGAATGAATGAATGGTACAATCAATAGAGGTTTTTGAAGTTCTGGTCTCTGTTCTATAAACCAGAGTTCATCTATTAAATCCTTGAAATAATAAACTCAGAGACAGGTCGGCTAAGTTTCCTAGAGTCTGTTGAAGAGGAAAGAAAACAGGAAATCGGCCTGAGTGGATACATTTGCCAAAAAAAAAAAATTCACAGCTGTCACAATGTTTCCGCCATCAAAGCAGGGACTAAAAGAACTACAAGGGAAGGGAACCAGTGCCAGCTTCTGGGGAATTTTCAGGTCCAAATTTGGTGAAAGATTCGTGCAGGCTTCCCTGCCTGCACCTGCAGTTGCTTGTAGGCACAAAATGTTTTGCTCAAATAATTCCACCCACCATTAACCAAATGAATGCTTTGGGGTGCTATGCTGTATTTAACTCGAAGTCTATCAAATCTTGTGTTTTCTGTGACTTCTCTTTCTCTCAGAATTATTTTGTCAGGGTAGCAATTTGAATGAAGAAACTTTTGCAATTTCAGTGAGCCTGAAGACATCTTTCAATAGTTGGGTGACTACTTTGTCAGCTTCAGAGCCAGCAGCGGGGTTTCAGAAAGGAGAGAGCTCTGGGCTTGTGTTTCAGTTTACTCTTTTTTATTTTTATCTTTTTATTCTTTCTTTCTCTCAACAAATATTAACTGAGAACTTAATCTGTGCCAGGAACTACATAAAGTGGTCATACTCAATACTCCACTCTCAGGATTTTGAGAAGAGCATGAAATTAGAAATTTGGAAGTGCTTGGTATATATTATATGTTCAAAATTCTTCTTGATGGCCCCCAAAGCTCTAATTTTTTGGGTGCCTTCCTACATCTCAGACCTAATTTTCTATGATTTTCCCTTCGCCACCTTCTCTATTTTTAAGACACCCTGGCCTCTTTTCTGATGCTTAAATGTGCCAAATTTGTGCAATTTTCATTCTCTTTTCCTGGAACATACTTCTCCCAGATCTGATACCTCTTGACATTCGAGGCTTAGCCCAAGGGTCCCCTTCTCAGAAAGACCTGACCTGAGTGCTCCACACTTACCCACAACTACTCTCTCTTACACCACATGTTTTGTTTCTTCATTTCTTTATCACTGCTGAAATCCTATTTGTTGACTTTTAAATTCTGTTTCCTACTGGAATGTAGGCATCTGGGGGACAAGGACCTTGGCTCTCTGTTCACTGCCATGGCTCCAGTGCCTGAAATGGGGCCTGGGACCTGGTAGACCTCCCTGAAGTTCTGCTGAATGAGTTTCATTCCTGAAGGACCCATGGGCCACCCTGTTGACACTTCCATGTTGTATGAAGAAATACATAGAAAACCTGCACATGTGAGCCTTCCTCAGATGGAGGTTGGTTTGGGCGTTGTAATTCAGATGCCTCTAAGTGTCAAAACTAGATTGAGGAGAGTGTAACAGTCAAATGTACAGAGTGACTGTGTGCCCAATAAATACATTTTAACGAGTTCTACCTCCCTATAATAAAAGACACAAATTTTAATAATAATAATTGGCTTGCTAAGTCACAAATACATGTTTATGGTTTTAATGATATAAACCCACCCAAACCTCCTGGTGAGAGTTAATTGATTCAGAATTTCTGGATAGGTATCAAAAGCCTTAATAACGTCCACTGTTTAGTTTAAGGAAACCAAAATAGATGTTTGCGAAGCTGAAGTTATGAAGAGGTTTGTCCAGAAAAAAAAAAAAAAAAAAAAAAGATGCGGAGTGGGGAAGCAAGGAAGCTCAAAGGTTCTGTCTCCTTTGAGAACTTAATGAAGTAGACACATCCACGTGATGAAACACAGGGCATTCACTAAATCCATGCACCAAGAGAATAATCTATATTGACTTTGAAAATGTTCATTCTCACATTAAGTTAAAATAAAAGGCTACAAAATAGCGTGTGCCATAGGTCCTATTTTTGCCAAAGAAAAAAAGTGCATAGTAGTGAACAGAAAAAAATACTGGGAGAATGCACATTAAAATGTAATAACAGGTACTATTTTATGGTAGCACTGTGGGGTGATTTCATTTTGCTCTTCTTTCCCTGTATTTGGCAAATTCTTACTTTATTCCTAGAATACATATGAAATGAGAAAAAAAATTTATACCAAACTTTTAGGGTGTCTAAAATGACTCCAACGTTGCGCCCGTTTAATAAAATAATTGGTCAAACCACTCGAGACTTTCAGTGCTGTGAAAACCAAAGTATAGTTTGAGTGAACCTGTCAGTTTCCAGCCCTTCTTGGTTGTGGGAAGCAGAGCTCAAGGAAAATAGTAGAATAAGTTGATGATGTCTAATCTCCCCATTATCACTGACCTCTTGTAATTTAATTTATATGCTATGCTAAGTGTTTACCTGGGATCTCTGTTGGGCATGTGACACTGGTATTAGAAGTTGGGGTGCTGCCTTTATGAAGCTTCTGGTCCTGCAGGCAGCTCTGACCAATAAAGAGGCTGCTAGAATCTTCTGTACCAAGTTCTGGGAGAGAGGAAGTAGAAAGAGTAGAATGAGCTTCAAATGTACAGAATTATTGTGTGTCGAAGAAATATAGGATACAGAGGAGGGGCTCTCATCTAGCCTGGGAGAGCAGGAAGGGCTTCCTGGAGGAGGGGACTTGTGGACCAGCATCAGAAAGACAAATAGGAATTAGTGAAGAAACAGGATTCTGAGAAAGTGTTCCAGGAAGAAGAATGGCAGGAAAAAGCCCCAGAGGCAAGTCACCCTTGGCTTGTTCAAGGATTTGAAAACAGCAGTGTATGGTCAGAACTTGGAATATGAGTTTGGGAGTGGTATGAGTTAGGCTAGGGGAGGGTAACCTGGGGCCAGGCAAGGTAGGTCTTAAGATCCTTGATAAGGACTTGAACTTACCCTAAAAGCAACAAGAAACCATGAAAGAGCCTTACACAGGGGACTGACATGACTAGATTTACACTTTAGAAAAATTCCTCAGACCATAGCAAGAATTGGGGGGAGGTCAGGAGTCTACAAGAGAGATGTTAAGGACATAGGGAATGAGCAGTGGGGTTGAAGAGAGGTGGATGGATTTACAAAACATGTAATGGGTAGATGGGATTAGATGGAGAACAGGTATAAAGACGGGGAAGAGATGACCCAAGGAGATGCCAGGTGTTCTGCTTGAGCATTGTGGGGTGGGTGAGATAGAAATACCTGGAGAGTCACCAGTTTGGAATGAGTTGATGTGCCTGGGTGACCATTGGATAGAGATGCCCAGTAGGCTTTTGAAAAGGCAGTCTGAAACTCAGGAGAGAGCTGGGATGAAATGCTAACTTTGAAATCAACAGCTTAGACAAAGTATTGAAGCCATAAGAATGTGCACAACACGGTAGAGGAAAACATCAAGTCCACACTGAAGAATAGCCAGACAGCATCCCGAGGAACCTCAGCATGTGAGGGCTGGCCCTTGTGAAAAAGAATGAGGTGGAGTGGCGAAAGAGGGTGACAAACTCTAGGAGTGCGTATTACTATGGAAGCCAAGGAGAGGATTTCAAAGACATCACTGTCAACACTGGAAAGGTCAAGGACAGAAGCAGAAAGGAGCATCTTGGAGTTTAACACTTGTGAACGAGGCTGTTGGTCCCCATGGTGAGATGAGCCTCTGCGGGTACATGGGCACAGATGTTGGGCAGAGTGGGTCCAGGGAGGAGAGAGGGGTGAGGGAATGAGGATATGATGGTAAGCACCTTGTTCAAGAACTTTGCTACGTAGGGAAGCTAGGTTACAGCTTGTGGGAGTTTGGAGAGTTAAAGGGGATTTTTGTTTGTCATCAGAGAGACTTTAAAGGTTTAACCCAGATACTACAGAATCAGTAAGAGAGGGAGAGTTAAAAGTTGTAGGAGAGGAGAAAATACAGAGCACAGGTAAGGGAGAGGTTCCCCTTCAGTGTCACAGGAGGGAGGGAGGACGGATACAGATGTGTTAACTTGGCGGTTCTGGTATCAGAAATTTGCAAGAGTTCCTATGTAAACTTTCTATTTTTTTTTTTTTTTTTTTTTTTTGTGCAGTAGGAGATGAGGTTATCTGCCTACAGTGAGTGGGAGGTGGTGGAGTAGGAGATTTGAGAAGTGTGGAGAAATTTGAAATAGATGTTCTAGAGAGTGGGAGACAGAGTACTCAGGAAACAGAGTAGTTTCTGAAAGCACTGAGGCTCCGGGTGAGGCTGAAGACCTTGGCTTTGTAGTGGCACAAGTCTGCAAGGTGGTGAGATTTTCTCCCCCATGTCTCAAGAGCCAGGATGTGAGCATGAAGAATCCAAACATCAGAGTTGAAGGGAGGTTGGAACATGGCTGGCAGATGTGGCAGAGGCACAGTGGGTTTAGTGAGTTGAGATAATCAGTAAAAGGGGTGTAAAAGTCATAAATTTTAAGGTCCAAGTTGATGGAGATAGAAATAGAACCAGCAGAGAGGGATGGGGAGGAGCTAGTCAAGAAGTGATGGGACTTGGTGTCTCTTTGAGCTGAAGATCAGATGTGGTGAAAGAAACCAACTGAGAGTCTTGGAAAGATAAGAGGTTGTATTCAGAAAGAACAATACCTGCCCAAAGAAATGATAAATGTTTGAAATGATGGATATGCCAATTACCCTGATCTGATCACTATACATTGTATGTATTGAAACATCACTATATGCCCCACAAATGTGTATAATTATTGTATGTCAACTTAGAATATAAATGCATTTAAAAAATAAAAGAAAGTACCACACTTAGGTTTAATATTTCCTCAGTGAAAGGGCTTTAGGCTATGCAGAGCCCAAAGAGTCACCAATGTATGAATGAAGAGAAGAAGAGGTAAATATCATGGGCAAAGAAGACATCAGAGATATAACCAGAGTGTTTGATGGGTTGGTGCCCACATGGATGGTGGGGTCACCTTGATACCAGCAGGACTTGGGGAGAGAAAGGGAGAGGAAGAAGGAGAACCAGGAACCAGGAAGCTGAGTCTTTAGTGAAGGAGGGGAATGATGGGCAGATAAGTTGAGGATCAGCAGTGAGGAGGGATAGGGGGCTATGTGAGGTCAGAGGAGCAGGAGTTTCATGTGAGGTTGAAGGATAATAATCCAGAAGTGGTAGGAGGTTGAGAAAATGCCCAGCCCCGTTTGTTCCCCACGTGTGAAATGAGGATACAGGAGCACTAGCAGTCTCTATTCATGGGGCTGCTGGGAAAGTGGTGCCTTCAGGAGACAGCCAAGGCTCCCCTACAGAGGTAGATGAGGCAGAGATTCAATGAAGAGGCTGCAGGTATAAAACTGTTTATTTCTGAAAAGAGAATCTCAGAAGGATTTGTGAAACAGAAGACCAGAGAAAGTTTGGTTCTGGAAAGAAAAAGCATAGCACAGAATAGAATGATGAAAATAGCAACAACAATACTAACAAAACACCAACAGCATCTCATACTCACTTACCAATGTTCTCTCAGCAAGTATTTATTAAACCTGTGTCTTCTAAGCACAGAGCTTATAGTGATGCCAAAGGCAGACAGTGTGCTCTGCCTCTTGGAGCATACCTTCCAGTAAGGAAGAAAGACAAAAAATAGACAAACAAAGAGGGGTGTGTGTGTGTGTGTGTGTGTGTGTGTGTGTGTGTGCATATAGTAATTTCAGTTGAGCTCAGTGCTATGAAGAAAAGTAAAAATAAAGCAAGAAGATAGAGAGTGAAGGATGCTGATGCTTTAGAAATAAGAAATCCCTTAGGAAAGGATTCTGGAGGTGGTGGTGCTACTTGAACTCCGACCCCAGCAGAGGAAGTGGTGAGAAAGGCAAATACATAAGATCGTGGATCCCAGACAGTGAAAACAGTAAGCATAAACTCTTGAAGACAATAAATGCTTACCCTGTTCAGGGAAGAGCAAGGAGGCTGGTATGACTGGAAAGCAATAGCAAGGGGTGGAGGTGAGTAGCAGGAAATGAAGATGAATGCTGGCTTCCTAGAAAGAGCACCAAAACCACCTGTTGATAAGACAAAGCTGAGTTTATTCTTACCCACATAGGAAAGGATGCCCCCTCAACAGAATTTTAGTTGTATCTCAGATAGGGAAGGGCAAAATTGGGATATTCATGAGATTTTTGAAGTCTGGTTTAAGGCAAATCTTTCAATGAGAGAGCTTAGTTAGGACTGGATAAGAATCATGATGTAATAATTTGGGTTTGGTGGATACTGCAAGGTGAGAATTTTCAAGTAAAAAAGGGTTCAAAGGGTTCTTCAGGTGTAAACTGATGCTTTCTATTAATGAGTTGCTGGGTTTCTCAGGAAGTTTGTAGAATGAACAATAAAGTGGAAATTTTTATCTTCTTAAGCTAGAGTTTCCTGGATTAGTAAAGCTATGTCAATTAAGAGTTGGAAATTAAAGTCACATTAATGTAGACAGCAAGCTGAGGGTGTCTAGATGGTTTCCATTCTCAGAGATTACATAGAGCTTTGCAGGTCATGGTAAAGGTTCCGGATTGTGTTTGAGGTATGATGGTATATTCATTAGCTTTTGTTATATAACACATCACCCCAAAACTTAGTAATAAAACCAACAACTGATTCTGCAACAACTGATTTAGCTGACTCTGCAAGTTGATGACTTAGACTGGGCTCAGCTGGTTGATTCTTCTGTAAGTTTGACTGGGCTAATTGATGCATCTGAAGTGAGTTAGACAGCTTTGCTTCTAGGGGTTTGCTGGATGTCAGTTGTGCAACAGAGGTAACTAGGCCCTATATTTCTCATCAACTAACTTGCTGGATCTTGCTCACACAGAGGCTTGGACTTCCAAGAGCAACAAGCTAGGGCAGGTCCTTATGTACAAGCACTTTTCAAGTCATTCATGCATCACATTTTTTATGATTGCATTGGCCAAAGCAAGTCACCTGGCAGAGCAGAGAGTCAGTCTACCCAAGGGTAGGCCCCTACCCAATGACATAGATACAGAGCAGGTTGAACACATTGGGAGCCATTACTGCAACAATCTACCACAGGAGACTTGTGAGCAGGGGAGTGGCACACGCTGATTTATGGGGCAAATCTACCTCTGACATGCAGAGATAGTAGTGCCAAGACATGAGGCAGGAAGGCTATCTACACTATAGGATTTGATAGGTAAGAGACCAGGGAAGTTTTTCTGAAGAAATAAGACTTTGACATAGACCTTGAAGACTGGGTAAAATTGGAATAGGCAGAGGTGTTTGTGGAGTAAAGACTATTAGGGGGACATGAACATCATGAAGCCAAATTCTTCTCTTTCTCTGGGCCTCAGTTTCCTCTTCTACATAATGGGAAACAGGAAACAGTGGAACTAGATGGACCCTTCCCAACTTTAGGATTTTATGATTATGATACCTGGCACCCTTGTTACAAGAAGTAACTATAGGTAACAAAAGTGTTCTTGAAAAACAAAATTATATTAAGACAAAAAGAGAAGCTTAAAAAATTACACAAGTAGGCCAGGTGCGGTTGCTCATGCCTGTAATCCCAGCATTTTGGGAGGCGGGGTCTGTCAGATCAGGAGGTCAGGAGATGGAGACCATCCTGGCTGACACGGTGAAACCCCATCTCCACTAAAAATACAAAAAAATTAACTGGTTGTGGTGGCATGTGCCTGTAGTCCCAGCTACTCGGGAGGCTGAGGGAGGAGAATTGCTTGAACCAGAGAGCCAGAGGTTGCAGTGAGCCGAGATCGCACCACTGCACTCCAGCCTGGGCAACAGGGTGAGACTCCGTCTCAAAACAAAACAAAACAAAACAAAACAAAACAAAACAAAAATACACAAGTAGATTTTCCTGTGATCCTCAAAGACCCTCCATTGCTCATGAAATAAAGACCAAAATCTTTCAAAAGACCCGCAAGGTCCTTCTCAACAAAACCTTTTGCAGATGCCTCTTTTTGAACTACCATATCCTCTAACCACAGGAGTTGTTTGCTGTCACTGCAATGTGCCATGCCCTCCATGCGTCTGCGCTACCACCCAGGCTGTTCTCCCTGTCTGGAATGCCCTTCCATGGTTTCCTCTTTGGTGCTCTCTCCCATTTATTCTGCAAGGCCTGGTGCATGTACCACCTGCACTGAGACTCTCCCCACACGAGGGCAGAGCCTTCGCTATGCAAAGGGTTCCTCCTCTACGTTCTTTGCATGCCCCACTCGTCAATCTCACCCCAAACTAACTGTGAGCATGCCATAGGCAGGAACAACACTCTTTTAAAACAAAACAAAACAAAAAACATTTATCATCTCAGTTTCTGAGGGCCAAGAACACAAGAGCAACTTAGCCAGGGGGAGCCGGCTCCTGAGTTTGCAGGGAAGCTGCCGGCCAGAGCTGCAGTCTTCTGAAAGTTTCACTGTGCTGGAGAATCCACTCCCAGCCTCACTCACGTGGCTGCTGACAGGAGGCTTCCTGTCCTCACCACATGGGCCACTCACAACGTGACAGCTTGCTTCCCAGGGCGAGTGATACGTCTGGCACCTGGGCAGGAGTGGCCGGATGCCTGGGCTCAGCTGGGCTTCTGTCTTTCTCTGTATCATCTCAGGGCCTCTCCCTCTCTGTCTGATGCCTCCATGTGGCTTATCCATGTGGTCTCTCAAGCAGCGTAGCTACTTGGTGGTGCAAGGCTGCAGATTGCTGAGCAATTTCCAGTGCCTCCCATCTGGAGGACTTGCCTCTCAGCAGTGCCAGTCACCATTCCATGTAGTTAGCCACTTGTCTGGACTGGCAGAACGGGGCTGTTTTATCGTTGCAAGCTTAACATATAGCTCCAGTACTGGCACACACAAAACATCCCTACCCTCCCTGCCCTCAGAGGCAGCTGACTCACAGAAGTGCCCCCCAGCATGTACCACAGCAGTCCCTAACCTTTTTGGCACTAGGGAAAAATTGTGGAAGACAATTTTTCCATGGACCTGAGGGAGAAAGATGGTTTTCAGATGATTCAAGTGCATTGCATTTATCATTAGATTCTCATGAGCAGCGCACAACCTAGACCTCTTGCCTGTGCAGTTCACAATAGAGTTCTACTCCCATAAGAATCTAATGTCACCACTGATCTGACAGGAGGCGGAGCTCAGCTTCACTGCTCACCACCACTCACCTCCAGCTGTGCAGCTCACTTGGGGACCCCAATGTACCACACTGTAATAAAGTTTTTATCAATATCATCTTGATCCAGTTTTGAGGACCTGGCTGGAAGCCAATCAGTTTCCTCTCTTAAACAACTGGTTATGTCCATACCCCAACCACCTCCTTTAACAGGCTTATTTAGGACAACGTGCACCTTCCCCGATCACCCCTGGTCCAGGTACCAGACAACCAGGCACAGCCACTATGTCCCAAAGCCCATTGAAAATTACTCACACTAGCCAATTCTGAACCTAATTACCATGCCTCACGGGTTCCTTTCTGAGGGTGAAGGTACTTGCCCGCAGATCCCCTCTCTTTGCCTGCTTCGTGACCGACTCTGGTGCTTTCTCCAGCAGCCCTGCATAGTGAGATGTGTTCCTCCTAGGGAACTGTGAGTAACAAACCCATAAAACTCTCTCTGGTTTTTCTCCTTTGATCTTTGGCCTCTTCACACCTCACCCAAAGTAATATGGTTAAAACACACACGTTGTCTATGTTCTTTGAATGTGTGCATTAGCTAGGATGATGATAACTGCTGTCACCAATCAACTGCAATCTCAGTGGCTTGATACAATAGAAAGTTACGTCTTGCTCATGTGCCTAATTGGCAGGGAGCTTTCCTCCACAAGATGTTTCAGGGACCAAAGCTTTCATCTTGTCACTCTGCCACCCCTCAGGACTTTGGAATTCTATTCTGGGTCCTCTGGGGCAGGCTGGGAAGTGTCATGCGTCATTTTTACTCACATTCTATTGGCCTGAACTCAGTCACATGGCCACACCTAAGTGTCGGGGGTAAGAAATGTAGTCTAGCTGAGTGTCCAGGAAAAAATGGGACGAGGTATTATAACGTTATTAATAAACTCATTAATATGCTATATAATTTAATCTTTATCAATATGTCTTTGAAATAGATACTATTATTTATCCATATTTTATAACAAAGAAAACAGGCTCAGAGAGGTTAAGTAATTTTCCCAAAGACACACAGCTTGTAAAGGAAGCTTGGGTTTGACATCAAGTAGTCCGGTCCTCAATTTTACTCACTGAAAAACATTGCTGAAAATCATTGCACCAAAATTTTATTCTCTGTGGTGAGAATCAAACTGAAGCACCAAGCTCAGAGTTATGAATTCTACTGTACCTTCTAAGCAGGGTCACAACCTCTCACCACTCCAAGAGAAGCAACTCACATATCATCTATATAAATGTTGCTCCCTGGAATTGTGCAGTACACAACCTGTGAGACCCTACACAGCAGCCCTGGTCCTAAGTGCCAGGTGAATTTAACAAACATTTCTTATACATCTGCTATTTGTCAAGCTCCAGGCTAGGTACATTCACCCAAATTATTTCATAGCAGGGGCCGGGCGCAGTGGCTCAAGCCTGTAATCCCAGCACTTTGGGAGGCCGAGACGGGTGGATCACGAGGTCAGGAGATCGAGACCATCCTGGCTAACACGGTGAAACCCCGTCTCTACTAAAAATACAAAAAACTAGCCGGGCGAGGTGGCGGGCGCCTGTAGTCCCAGCTACTCCGGAGGCTGAGGCAGAAGAATGGCGTAAACCCGGGAGGCGGAGCTTGCAGTGAGCTGAGATCTGGCCACCGCACTCCAGCCCGGGCGACAGAGAAAGACTCTGTCTCAAAAAAAAAAAAAAAAAAAAAAAAAAGTATTTCATAGCAGGGCCTCTCTAAATATGTGTTTGATCAACTGGCTGTGTATCTGCAGAGCTTGTTGTCATGGAATTTTCTGGTCAGCCACGTTCTGCCCCAATGGAAAAGGGCCTTGCTCTTTTGAAAACTTGCCATCTCTTTGGAACCAGTCAAATTCCCCTCCATGCCTGCATCTGTATTCTTGCTTCCACTGCAGGCTGGAACAAAGGCAAATTCACTCCACGTCCCAGTCTCACTGAGCATGCTATGCACAAAAGAAGTTGACAATGCCACTTTGCCACTTTTCCCTCTTCTGTTTGGATAATTGCATTGTCAAGAATTACTTATCATACATTTAACACTTAATACCTATTTATTATGAGTTCATGTAACTGCTATTTAAAGAATAATCCGCGCTAACTCCCTTCTACCCCATTTGATGCCACTCTGATTCTGTAATTGCTGGTTTCTGCGATATTATGCCACAAAACCTGAAAGCATAATTGGTTGTTTCATTCCAGACAATACGTTTTCAAGATGCTTAAAGTTTAACTGGCAGCTCTGAAGCCCCAGCAAAGGCAGTCAGGCAAGCTCACTTAGGGCAGGATGGTCTTGCAGAGTAATTTATGCAGAAACCATACAGGACTACAGAGGGTGAAATTGTTCCAAAAAAAAATGAAAGGGAGGGGGTACGTGACTCCTTTGTGCGGATCCTTTGTTTTAAGTTTTCAGCTTCTGGCAGTGCTTTTTGCTGGAGAAAATCAACTCCCAATACAAGAAGAGGGTAAAGCAGCCATGTGAAGAATGTGCATGTCTCTCAGTAAAGAGTGAGTTCTGGAGCACAAGAAAAATTGAGGTTCATGGCGCTTCCCTCGGAGAATAGTGGAGTCCACAAGTTGGCCTCTGCAGCTCTGCCTTCCCCCAGCCTGCCTTTAACTCTCTCAAGTCTCCTTTCTGGAAAGTTCCTCATGCTCATTTGCTCCAAGATTCTTGCTCCTTATTCCCGTCAAGTAATGACGATGCTTTTTAAAACTAAGGTCTTGGAGCATCATACATGTGCTACCTTAAAACTTACTCAATGAACTGCCTATCTCCTCCCTCTCCCTCCCTCCCTTTTCCCTTCCCTATTGACTTCTATTCTGTGATTATCCACCAACGCACTCACAGTCTCCTCCAGGGAACAGACAGAGTGAAAGAAGACCACAAGAGTGTGATAAGACCTATGGGAGAGGAAGGCTGGGTCCCAGCATGAACCTGGCCCCTGGGCCCACAGAGCTGTGTGGACCAGCTCAGAGACAAGGTTATACCTTGGCTGGCCTCAGTCTAAGGACCTCTCTGACCAGTGCCACATAAGAACACAAGTCCTGCAGGCTGGGGTGGCGTTAGGCTGAATCGAACTCTGCCAGGGTTTTGCTCTACTGGACAGGGATTTTGATTTTCTTTGGTGGGGGCGGGGGTGAGAGTTTCATTCGGCTTATCAATTAATCAATAAATCAGAAATTATGTATTAAATGTCTGTGCCAGACCCCGTGACAGATGCTGAGAGGGGCACGAAGGATCTTTACTTACTCTCCTAGAATTCATGTCCTGGATACAGATAAAAAATATGTGCACCATAGTTTTCTCATCTGTAAAATGGCAAATAAAATGGCTTCTTCTTTATAGACGGGTTAAATAAGGGAATGAGTACAAAATGCAAAGCATAATATGCCTTCTAAATAGAGAAGACACAATCAATGTCAGCTCTTCTTCTATTATTCAGTGGAAAATACAGCTAACCAAAGTGAGGAAAACCACAGGAATTGCCACAGGGCCACAGAGGAGGAAAGAGCCCTGCCTGGGTGTTTGTCAATGCTTTGTGCAGGAGATCAAACCCGCCCAGCTAGGGGCTGCCCCCAGGGTGAGGCTCAGGGTGAGAGTTTCCAGGCTAAAAGGGCCTCAGGAGGCAGCAAGCTGAGGAAGGGAGAGGAGACTAGTGACCAGGGCCTGGAGCCAGTTTCAGGGCTAGAGAGACTGGGAAAAGGCTGCAACTGGCCTTCCAGGCTACAAGGGATTTGGGAGTATGGGAGAACGAGGTTCAAATGGGGGGCTGGGGCAATTTGGGGGCCACATCTGTAAATATTTAAGCTTAGACTGAGAGTTCCTTTTCCCTGGAGAAGTTGTATGGGATGAGAATAGAATTTTAAAGGACCGCAACCAAACTGGAGAATTCCCCTGCCACCCCCACTTTTTTCCAGATCTTTTCAGCTTAGAATAAATGAAGCAGATACACAAAAACAGAAGTTTTCAGTTAAACGATAAAAACTAAGAAATAAAGGGAATGGAAAATATTTCATCCAGAAGCTTGAAGCGAATAAAGCTGTTGAGCATAAACCATAGCTTTGAGTTCCCTGGCAGCCAAGGAGAAGAGGGAAACATACTGGGCCACACAGTTGTCACTGTTTAGTTGTAGGAAGGGCCTAGTTGAGTACTTTAAGATAATAAAGGGAAGAAACAGAGTCCGAGACACTACCAGCCTGGGACTTTCTGGAGGTTTTTGATGACAGCAAATCATGTGCATTAGGGGTAGAAAAATGAATAAGATCATAAAAAGAGAGAGGCCAGTCTAAGGAACGATGTTCCAGAGAAGCAGAGTGAGTGATAAACCAGCCAGGAAAGCAGGCAGAGGGCAGAAAGCTCAAAAGGACAAGTGCAGGCACCACTGCAGGGCTGGCCTGCCCTGGATCCCTGCATAAGGGCAGTTGTTGAACCCAGGCAGCATCAGCAGGGGGGAGGAGAGGGGGCGAGCATGGCGACTGGGTCTGGTGAGTGCCCTGCTCTGCATGGTTATCTTCTGGGCCCTGCCATTGGTGATGGGCTGGTTCTTAAGGAGGCAAGACACCTGTGAAAAGAAAGGTTCTAGTACAGCAGCAGAAACAGGCTTTTATAGGCCCTGAGCTTTGAGAATTGTTAGGATGGCCTTAAATAAGGAGTACCAAGTGACAAGAAATATGCTCTCTCCCTCATTCATTCATTCACTTCTTCATTTATTGAAAGATCATTTGTTATGCACCTATCCACTGGGGCTTAGTCTCGCCACGCAGACAGTTTTCCCAGGAAACATTGATGGCATTCCCAGAAAGCTGCTGTTTTGCCGTTGTGCTGTGGGGGGATGGAGGAGGTTCAACACGCTGCCCCCCACTCACTAAATTCCAGTCGTGTGACAACCCCAAAGAGCCCTGTGATGGGGTAGGCGGTGTCAGGGAGGCATTGCTGCGCCTGCTAAGAACCCCTGGAAGGGGAGGGATGCATAAAGTGTAGCAGAAGCCCAGGCAAGGGGAAGATAACTCCTTCCCAGCCCAAACAGGAAAAGCAGCAGGCAGCCTATAAGCTGGTCCCTGTCAATGAACACCTGGTCCCAAGCAGAGAACACAGGAAGCGGCCTGAGGACAGCAGGAGCAGAGTCAGGCAGGCGTGTCTGGGGAAGAAGGCGAGGGAAGAGCTGCCGGACCCTAATGCTGTGTCTCACACTGGGCAAACTGCTTAGGGTGTGGGAGGCACTTTTGGTTCTTAGACCAGAGAGAGGTGAGATTTGAGGTCTTCTGGAAACCCTAGGAACAAAGTGTCCAGGTTCCTCTTTACAGGCCCACTGCCCCCCACTCTGCTTTCCCAGGCTGGGGGCAACGTCTGGCCCGGAGCTGGCTCCAAATATCTCACCAACTGGGGCAGCCTAAAACAGGGCAAGATGAGGAAGGGGCTTTAACAGAAAGACACAGACTTTCAACCGCATCAGAGTGTAGAACCTAAAGCATTTAGGGATTTATTTCCCCAAATGAAAATAATATATTCAAGAGATAGGAAATCAGTATGTCAAAGAGATGCCTGCACTCCCATGTTTGTAGCAGCCAAGCTAAGGAATCAACATCAGTGTCCGTTGGTGGATAAGAAAATGTGTACACACACAATGGAATACGATTCAGCATTAAAAAGGAAGGAAATCCTGTCATTTGTGACAACGTGGATGAACCTGGAGGACATTATGTTAAGAGAAATTAGCCAGGCACAGAAAGACAAATACTGCATGATCTGATTTGTATGTGGAATCGAAATGAAAGCCAACCTCACAGAGGCATAGGGTGGAATGGTGGTTATACCAGGGGCTGGGGTGGGGTTGGGGACTGGGGAGATATTGGTTGAAGGACAAAAATGTCAGTTAGGCAGGAGGAATAAGTACAAGAGATCTATCGTGCAATATGGTGATGTTGTTAATAACAATATATTGAATGCCTGAAAATAGCTAAGAAAGTAGATTTTTTAAGTGTTCTTACCAGAAAAAAGAATATGAGGTAATGCATATGTTAAACAGACTGATTTGGCCATTTCACAATGTATACATCTATCAAATGCTGCTGTACATGGTAAATACATACAATTCTTATTTGTCTATTAAAAATAAATCTAAAAAGCCACCGAGGATTCAGGAAAACGAGAGAAAACCTTCAAACCAGACCATGTTACACATTAATTAGCAGCTCTGAATCTACGGTTTACATAATAGAAATGATGAGACTTTTGGACTGCCTGATTTGAGACATAAAAATTATCAGAGGGAGGTTAGTCATCACTCCAGCACACAAAGGTGTCAACCTTGAAGTACCTCAAAAGAAAGAGAAATTGTGATGGAGTGTTTGAGTTTTAGCCTCCTCCTAAAAATGCTTCCCAGCCCTCAACTGGTGAGCAGGGGAATTTATTACAGCCAGAGCTGTCATTTGCCAAGTACATCTTAATTTGGAGAGATGAGCACGAAATGAACTTTTTGGCAGCCCCCAAAAGTTCAAGTGGCGGTTTTCTCTGGATCTTTCATTTGTGGGTGCGTACCACAGGTAGATGTGTGACTTTCCAGTGCTTTTATGATACGGAGGCAGAGATGCCTTGATAGAGAAGCTGTTTCCAATGCACTTTCCACCCCAGCTGTGCCCTCAGGAAGCTGCAACCCCCAATGGACCTTCATCCCCAAAGGAATGGTTACCCTTGAAAACCCTTTTGTCAGCTCCACAATCCACAAAGTTCCAATCCGTCAGTAATGGGTCACTTTGATAGACACTTTTCTATTTAAAACAACTGTTATGTATCTACTACATGCCAGGCCCTGCACTAAAGCCCAGAAAGTGCATTAATTTTATTTACTCCTCAAACAACACTGTGAGTTAAGTATGAATATTGTCTCAGAGATTACAGAGCTATGAATTTACTTGTTACAGCTAGTCAGTAGCGAGTCTAAGATGCAAACCCAACTCCCTGACCAGCAAGTCAGAACTCTTGATGGCAGTACAGGGTTGCTCTGAACATATATTTTGAAAATATGTTTCATTTGTATAGATTGGAAAAATTGTCTTAGAAACACCATTGGCACTAATCGATTAAAATCTATTACACGTTATAAATACACTCTGGACACTGCTTTTCTGTTCTTTGGAAAACGATATATTGCTAAAAGATCTCCCACCTACCTTCTTGCCTCCCCTTTTCCCTTTTCCCTCCATCCCTCCCTCCCTTTCTGCCTCCTTCTTTCTTCCCTTCTTCCTTTCTTCCTTCCTTCATTCTCCTCCTAATTCCTTCTCATTCTCATTGATGAAAGGAATAAATGTAAACAATGAAAAGTGATGGTTCATTTCATTGAGTGGAGGTGGGTTGATGTCCCTCAGAAAGGTGTGCAAATCCAGGCCTGGCTCACTCCACTGCAAATGCCCCTGTGATGAAGGTGTTGTGTTTGCCCTGCATCAAACAGCCTTGGCAGCTGGGGCTCCCTGACCCAGAAATGGGTGATTACATTAAGAGTGTCTTCATTTGTTAACGTGAAAAGGCTGCCTTGGGTTCATCTGGAAGCCTGTGATTAGCAGCTGCACATCCGTATACCACAGGCCCCATAAGTGATAATTAGAGAATAACTGGTCATGTTATTCGTGTTCCACCTGGTCCTGATGTCTCCACGGGTTGTGTTTCTAGTCCAGTTGTTTTGTTCTAGAGCGAGAAGCTGACAGGGGTGGGGTTCAGCTGGTTCTTACGCTGCCTCCCCATTCTGTGCACCTTGACTGCTTTGCAGGTTGAAATGGAAAAGGAGGTAGGCCTTCCACAAAGCAATCAGCAGCAGGCATGCCTGAGACTATTACAACGCCAGTGGCACTGTTATTTGGAATTTTCACTTAAAAAAGCTAACAGTTTCCCATCTCTGCTCCCTTTATCCCTGTGGAACTGAAGGCTGATCTGTTTGGTAGCAAGCGGTGACCAGCTGGTAGATGATAAGAAAATTATTGTTTATTAACATAGCTGTCAAAATATTGCTAAAAATAGTGTAATCTCTTCTCCTCAGTGTCGTTTCAGAGCTTTTGGTGGCTAGAAGCTGGTAATTAACACCTGAGATGGGATGAAATGGCATTCCTGCACCATATGTGTCTCTGGGCTGAAGCCGAGAGAGCTGCCTCTGAATGTGGCTAGCTTCCATTTGCTGATGAGGCATTTGTTATTCACTGAGAGGAAAATCTCCTAAATTCACCCCCACTATGAGATTGTATCATCACACATGATGTGCCTATCTACTACGTGCAGAGCACTAAGCTGTCCCTGGGAAGACAGTTGTCTCAGCCTGGCAAGTCTGATGGGAGAAAACAGCAGTGTTGAGTCCTAGAGGTACTCTTCTAAGGGCTTTTCATATATTAACTTGTTAACATATGAAATACTGAATAACTAAAAGCCAAAAGGCTAGGCACTTTGGTCACCCAGCTAGTCAGTGGTTGCCACTGGAATACCACCTCAGTCTGTCTATACAGGCTCCAGAGTCCACGTTCTTCGTCGTGATGGTACACAGGTAATCATAAGACATTCTGCATTTTTTAACAGGGAAACACACACAGGTCTGTGGCTCTGGGGTGACTCCTGGAATCTGCAAGTATTCTCCCAGTGCTAGTGGCATATTTTTGATCACACAGCACTATTATTTTTTTTAAAAAGCATTTCCTTTATTGTATGTTTTTTACTTTACACATTGTATGCTTGTACCACTGTACTAATGTATTTTATAGTTTAAAACACATGCAAAGTAGAAATGAAAAAAGAGAAGATAAAAATTAACTAGAAATGAAATTTTTTAAATGTTTCCCCGGACATCCCCGGGGAGAGTACACTCCCTTCATTTTCTTTAGTCTACTGCACTAGAAGGCAGGGCATGTGTTCAGGTTAATGCCTCCTGTGTTTCTAGAGTTTCTTGAAGTTCCTAGGACATACCAAGTCTTCAGTGAATGTTTGTGAGTGATTGGATGGATGGGTGGATGGGTGGATACATAGATGAATAGATGGATGAATGAATAGATGGGTAGATGGGTGGATGGATGGGTCAGTGGATGGATGACTGGATGGATTGATGGATGAATGAATGAATGAATGAATGGGTGGATATATAGATGAATGGATGGATGGGTAGGTGGGTGGATATATAGATGAATCAATGAATAGATAGATGGATGAGTGGGTGGGCGAGTGGATACATGAATAAGTGGGTGGATGGAGTTGAGAAAGACATTCTAGAAGAGATAGCATTTGCAGTATAGATCAATATTTGGGAAGTAGGAATAGTGGAGAAAGGTGTGTCAGACAGACTAAACAGCTGTGCAGAGGCCTAGGAGCATGTTTCTGAAAGAGCAGAAAGACCCCTGCCTAGGGTGCTATTGGTGTAGGGGTCTGGATTATGGGAGAACTTTGAGTATTACATTCAGCATTTGGCCCTTATGGTGCAGGAGTGGAGGCTGTCTTGGCCTGTGAGCAGGATATAATGGTCACTCTGTCCACTGGGAGGAACAGATTGGAAAGGGAAGACGATAGAGCAGGGAGACCAGTAAAAAAGGCATTGCAATGTTTGGATGACACATTTCTCTAAGGGAGAAGGCTTAGAACTTGCTGATTAATTGCAAGATTTGGAGTAGTAAGCAAGAGGCAGGTGTTTACCAGGCCTCTGGCCTGGGTAGATGGGTGGTCTTGTCATTAACTGAGACAGGGAACTTAGAATGTTCTTTTAAGGCCAATAACCATGGTGAACAAATATTGAGTGGTGATTACATGCTGGGCACTTTCCACTTATCATCTCATGTAATCATCATGAAGATGTACTATTTAATTGTCATTTTATAAAGGAGAAAGCTCAGGATGAGAGCAGATAAGTAACTTGGGCAGATGGTCAGCTCTCATTCTCCATTGAAATAAGCTTACTTTTTAATGGGAGAATATTTTTCAAAGTATTACTTTTTAATAATGCAGGTAATGCATAAATACTTACTCTCCTTATAAAACATAACTCTACATTATAGACAGCGTACATTAATGTGATCATGACCTTCATCCTACTCTTTTTCTCCACCCTTCAGAGAAATGGACTTTGACAGTTTGGAGCGTACCCTTCCAGGTCTTTTTCTATGAAGTCGCCATGTGCATATACATGGAAGAAGAATAAATTTTTGTGCATTTTCATATAGTACATATTTGTTTACTTACTCAATATTTACTGAGTATCTAAAATATAAATATGCCAGGCATATTTCTAGGACAGGGCTTGGTGAACTTTTGATAAAGGGCAAATAGTAAATATTTTAGAATTTACTGGCTATACATGTTCTCCGGGTGATACACTTTCTTATTTTTAATACAACTTTGTACACACACAAAAACTCGGAGGACTGGGGCCAGATTTGGCCTATGGGTCTTATCTTGCTGATCCCTGTTCTGGGAGATGGGAATGTACCAGTGAGCAAAATAGATAAAAATCCCTTTTACTCAACACTACACCCTCAAAATATCTTCCCCTTATATCATGTAATTCTGTCTCATTCTTCTAAATTGCTGCACAGCCTTTCTTAGCATGGATTGTAATTATTTCTCAAATCTGGTTTTCCTACTCACCATAATACTAGCTCCTTGAGGACAGGGACTATGACAAAGTCATCTTGGTTTTTCAAAGGCTCAGCAGAAGGTTTGGCCCAAAGAAGACTGCATGAATTACTAAGCAAATGAATGCAAATGTTCATAAAATGAAGAAAGATAAACTATGTAGTCAGTGGACTCCTGAATTTTGGAGCAATTGTATGAAAACCGTTTTCTGGACTACATGGACCACAGGTCCAACTTATGTCTAACCTTCTGAATTTCTTAGGTCAGTTTGTATGTCACCCAGAGTGTGCACAGGGATGTTGGAAGGTCACCTGTGTGGTCAGGAGTGGAGTTATGACCACTAGTTCAGAAGGTGAGGGGCGTTCCACCAATGTTTCTGAAGTTATGTTTCACTGAGTTCTGCTAGATATTCTGAATTTGTGTAGCATGAGATACAGAGCACTTTTATAGACATGGGATGCAGGGTGCACATGGAAAGAGAATGTTTACCAGGAAAGAGTTTATCATCACTGGTTTTTGTACATCCCACCTACTTCTTGTGAGAATGTGAGCAAAATGACTTCACGTCTCTGAGCCTCTGTTTTAGTACCTGCAAAATGAAGATAAAGTCCCCATATCATAGGACTTCCTGTGAAGATTAAAGTTGGTGGCATTTTGAAAACACTGATTAGTTGATCCTAGAGGCAGGCTGGGCTCCAGGCAGGCACCCACCCACTTCTGGCTCTGTCTCTGTCCAGGACATCCACCTGCTCTGCTGCTAAATCAGGCTTAATTCTTGCCACCATGTTACATCCTTATACTCAGAGAAGAGTGTTCCAATCACTTTCCTAGAATTTAGGTTTTTCTGTCTCCCACTGAACCCTGAGAGAAGTTATTATTTTTAAACTGAGAAATTAAAAACAACATGGAAAGCAATTAGGGCCCTTACACATAATTTGAAGTCAAATCTCATTTTGACTGAGGCCCCACCAATTACCAACTGGATGGACAATTTTCTCATCTTTAAGATGAGGATAAAAATATCCACCTCAAAGGTCTGATTGTTGTGGGGAGGGGTGCAAATTGGATAAGGTCTAGCCTATTATTAAGACTCTATTCAATTGACAATAATTCCATTCAGACTGCTTAAGTTGGTGAGCTCATGGACTGGGTAATGGGGAAACGGAAGCACGCCTTGCTTCAGGCACCATTGCATCCAGAGGTCAAAGACAGGACAGTTGCCATTTGGCTCCTCCATTTGCTGTAATCCAACTTTATCCTTAGCCAGGATCCTTCACACCATGTAAGGTGGCCCCAGAGGCCCATGCACCTCCTCGACGGCACTCTCAGGTAAAGAATCATCTCTCTGCTGATAGATCCAGGGTACATCCCACCGGAGACTTTGGTTTTCCTTAGAGACGGACCAACAGACATGGCAGAGGTTCCCAGTTTGCCTTTGCGTTAAATCCTTTCCTGTTTCCCTCCCCGACGTTTTGCCACTTTCCCTGTCCCTGAACCTTGCCTAGATGACAAACACCTTGCACAAATAGTTCTAGGAAACACAATTCTGACAGTTAGCGGGATGAGAGTGCACCCACAGACCTGAGCAAGAGGTATCAGAACAGGAACAACCTCCAAACACAATGTTTTACAGATTAAAGATGAAAACTGCTATCTGAGCCAGGCTACAAGGATATGTACCCCTCATTTTTTTTTTTTTTTTTACTATATCAAATTCCAACCACACTTCAACTTGGGTGATCTAATCTTTAGGTATTCCCTGGTATGTATCAACTGAATGAAGCCTTAAACTTTTCTTTCTAATTTTTTTTTTTTTTTTTTTTTTGAGATGGAGTTTTACTCTGTCACCCAGGCTGGAGTGCAATGGTGCGATCTCAGTTCACTGCAACCTCCGCCTCCCGAGTTCAAGCGATTCTCCTGTCTCAGCCTCCCGAGTAGCTGGGATTACAGGTGCCCGTCACCACGCCCAGCTAATTTTTTGTATTTTTAGTAGAGATGGGGTTTCACCATGTTGGGCAGGCTGGTCTCAAACTCCTGACCTTAGGTGATCTGCCCACCTCGGCCTCCCAAAGTGCTGGGATTACAGGCGTGAGCTACCGCGCCCGGCCATAGCCTTAAACTTTCATGTGCATTGCTTAACTTACCGGAAGCCTTACATGGATGTATGTGTTTGTCTGCAAATCAGTTACTGTGACTGGTGTAGACATGCAGGGTGGGGCAGAGGATGGGTCCACCCTGTAGTGGCTGGCTAGGCTGGGCATGCTGAGTCTCTAGTAGGGGATGACTGGGTTCCCAAAGGAAGGAATGCAGGACAAGGAAATCTATCTCCTACCCTCAGCATTTAGTGAGAGCTTACTAGATGTCATATAGATGTCATTTCCAAACCTGGGTCTGTGCTCTTTCCCAGTGTTTTATCAAAAAGGAGACACCAGAATTTGGGAAGATTGAAGATATTCACTCCCATAATAACTGCGATAGATAGAGATTTGAACCAGATAAAACTCCAGATGACAACAAAACTGCCCCAATTTGCTAACCTAGGAAGCAAACCCAAATCTAGATTTTTGCTGATCTGCAAATGAAGATAATATATTGGGAAGTGACCATTAAAAAATTGAGAAATTTTGTAATTTCAGAGACTTTTGAACTGGAATAAGGTGGAAATTTCAAATTACCCTAATTAGCATTAATTATGTTTCTGTTGATTCCAATGGAAGAGTCTTAATAACAGGTTATGGTTTTTCATATTTGGTCCCAACAATCAGAACTTTAAGGTGGATATTTTCATCTCCATTTGAAAGATGAAATAAACTGAATGGTACGGATGGGGCAAAGTGTGTGACTAAAGTTCTCAGGAATGTTCCTTTATTTACTTCAGAAAAAAAAAACAAAAAAAGAGTCAAGAGAAATATTAGCAAACTTGATTTGGTGGATCTAAAACCCTGGCTGGGAGCTAAAGTTGAAACTACATTAAACAGTGCTAATAAATCATTTTTAAGTTATTCATTTTAAATAAGCACTCTTCCAACATCTTAAAGAGCAACCAATTTTTTTTAACTTTAAAATCTCATCACATTGCAAATTAGAACAAAAAGTGAAGCAGGCAGAGGCAGCCCTTTCTTGAACTTAAATTAGAAACCAGACAAACATGGATTTAAGTCTCAATTGCATCATTTTGTCAATTGCATAACTTACAGCTGGGGGATCTGGGCAGTCATGCTGGTAGAAGTTCCTCAAGGCATCACGGATGCCTGTTATGCAATGTGGACATTGGGAATTCCTTTGCTATCTCTTTTGCCTACAGGCACGGTTGGTACAGGATAAAATCACAGAAGCCCCAGACATGGTCTACTCGGGTGAACAGTTTCGTAACCCACTGCAAAGGTCAGACCCAGGGTACTTGAGACCTGGAGCAATCGGTGTCCCAGTTTTAGGGCCAGGGTTGAAATAACTGCCTCCTCCTTCTGCCAGTCTGGAGAATGATGGTCTCATCACAAAGAGAACAGAAGTGCAAACGGTACCATTTTCCCTCTTCCTTATCCCATTAGTGAGAATAGCCTGAAAGTTATAGTGGGAGCCTAAAGACCTGTGAAGCTTTGTTTTTCTAAGTGAAAAAACATAAAACACAGAGAAAAGGGCATAAAATTGAAATGTGCACCGAACAAGTAGTTATTAAGCCAGAAACTTATTAAATAACACATAATGAACACTCAGATCAAAAGAAAAAAATTAGAAGACAGAACACGTATGTTTTCTTCCCAATCACCATCTCCTCCTTCTCTTCTACAAACACCCAAGATCTCAACATTTATGGTAATAATTTTCTTGCTTTTTAAAAAATTGTTTTATAACTTAAGAACACATTCAAAAATAAAATAGTTTACATTTCCCTGAGTTTAAACTTCATATAAATAGAATCATCCTGTATGTATTCTTTCGTATCTTGCTTTCTTTTCTCAGCTGTTTGTAGGATGCATGTATGTTGTTGAAAGTGCTTGTAGCCATTTTTAAAAGTTGTTTCATAAACTCCAGTGCATAAATCCACCATGGAATATATTTATCCATTCCACTGTTCATGGGCATTTGAGTTGTTTCAAGTGTACATACATTGCAATTACAAGTAATGCTGCTGTAAATATTCCTGTATATTATCCTGGGATATGCAACCTGCATTTCTTCAGGGTACATACCTAGGAATGGAATTCCTGGGTTCCAGGGTTCCTGCTTCCTCATCTTTACGAGATAATGCATACTGTTTTCTAAAGTGATTGTCTCAACTTTACACTACCAACAGATAACTGTTAAACTGTTTAATTTTTGCAAATCTCACAGGAGTCTTGGATTTAATTTGCATTTCTCTGATTAATGGTGAGGTTAAACACACTTTCATACATTTTTGGCCATTTGGATTTTCTCTTTTACGAAGTGCTTGTTCAAATCTCTTGCCCATTTCCTTGATTGGGCATTCTGGCTTTTTCTTATGGACTCTTGTGGTTCTTCACATATTCAAGTTACCTGTTCTTTGTTAGTCATCTGTATTGTATCTATTTTCTATCACTCTATTGTTTTCCTTTACACTCTTTTAAAGAAATTTAGTGAATTTAAATAGTTGGGAGTCTTTAGCTTAATGGAGTTTAGTTTCTTTGTTTCTCTTTATGATTAGTTGGTGATAGATTTCTTAACCAGAAACCAAATCATTGTCATGATTTGATCGTGATAATGATCATGATTATTCTCTTTTACAGGCTTCATGGTTTCGCCTTCATCCCATTATAAGTGAAATCAATGGGTTAAAATTCATTTTGGTTCGGAATGCAAATTTTTCTTCTTTCTTTCTTTTATCTGATTGTCCTAATACTACATATGCTGTTCAAATCTTCTGTACCTTTATTCCATTTTTGTGTGTTGTCCTGTCATTACATAAAGAGGCCCAAGCCTGGGCAACATAGTGAGACTCTGTCTCTACAAAAAAATTTTTAAAATTAGCCGGGTATAGGGGGTAGCACATGCCTGTAGTCACAGCCACACGGGAGGCTGAGGTGAAAGGATCGCTTGAGACTGGGAGACTGAGGCTGCAGTGAGCTATGCTAATGCTACTGCACTTCAGCCTGGGGAAGAGTGAGACCCTGTCTTTTTTTTTTATTTATTTAAAGGCCTGTTAAAATCTCCCCCTGTGGCTACAGTTATGTCTACTTTACTTTTCAGGTCTATAAATATTTGCTTTATATATTTTAAGGCTGTGTTATTATGTGTTTACAAATTTTAAACTTGGTATATCTTCTTGACAAACTGATGAATCTTTGATCGGTATTAAATGACTTCCTTCTTTAGTGATGCATTTTGCTTTAAAGTCTACTTAGCTCATAATAAAAACCGACAGCAGATTTCCTTTGGTTAGTATGCATGCTTTATAAACCCATTTGCTTTCAACCTTGCTATGTCCTTTATTTTAGAAGTACAGTTGAGCCTCATTATTTGTAGATTCCATATTTGCAAATTAACCTGCTTGCTAAAACTTATTTGTAACCTCAACATCATTGCTTGTGGCACTGTCATGGCCATTTGTGGGCATGTTCAAAGCAGCTAAAAATTTGAGTCACTTGATGTGCACACTCCTAGCTGAAGTCCAATAAGGCGATACTCTCGGCCTTCTTGTTTCTGGCAGTTTCACACAGACATAACCAGAGGATGGAGAAATGGAGATGGTAGGGGCTAGGGACAGTAGAGTGCAAGTTCTGGCTCTGGGGCCAGTTGGATTAGGTTTTAATCCCAATTCTGGCACCTGTTAGTGGGGCAGCCTCAGGCAAGCCACACATTTCTGAACCTTGTTTTCTCTTTTGTGAAAAGTAAAATAGGTTCTATCAGGATGAATTTTGAAGATTTAAAATGATGATTTACATGAGATGATATAAATAGATACAATTTCCCCTGGAAGCAGTGGTTCAGTATTTGCTAATTCAGGGCTCATGATGACTTTCTGCAACAACTGTGAATAACGAGAATTGACTATGTGTAGCTCATAAATAATATAGAGATAGATTTTGTGGGTTTTAAAGAAAAGATATGTTTTTAAATTAACAATCTTTTGTCTTTTGTCTGAATGATTTAGTCTATTTACCTTTAATAGAATTAATGCTATATCATAATTCATTGGTTTTGAGAAGCCCATCACTTTGACCTCTTGACATCTCTAAAGTTAGCATGCACTCACTGTTGGCCACATGGTGCTATGATGTAGCTGTTGTGAAAAGAAAATAAATCTTGGGGCTCCCAAATCACTAAGATAAAGGGAAAAGTCTAGTTGGGAGCTGCTTAGGGCAAACTTGTCTCCCATTCTTTCAAAGTCACCCCTCTGCTCACTGAGATAAATGCCCATCTGATTGCCTCCTTTGGAGAGGCTCATCAGCAACATGAAATAATGCAACCATTTGTCTCTTATCTACCTATGACCTGGAAGCCCCTCCTTTGCTTCGAGTTGTCCCACCTTTCCAGACTGAACCAAAGTTCATCTTGTGTATGTTGATTGATGTCTCATGACTCCCTAAAATGTATAAAACGGATAAAACCAAACTCTGCTCTGACCACCTTGGGCACATGTTGTCAGGACCTCCTGAGACTGTGTCATGGGTATGCGTCCTCAACCTTGGCAAAATAAACTTTCTAAATTAACTGAGACCTGTCTCAGATATTCGGGGTTCACACTGTCATTGCCTGAGCATGTATATTAACATCTACAGAGTGGTAGTTGGCAGCTTTGAAGAAAATCTCTGTGACAAAGTACAGCCCTCTTTTATAAAATTCTGTGTCATCCAAGCTCTTAGTGATGCAGAATTTGTTATTGTGTGGATAAACACAGACATCTACAAGTCTAAGTCAGAAAAAAGAAAATATTTAGAAAAGGTAGATTCCAAATGTGAAACTTTTAGAAATGTCGTAACCCATTGATTTCCCTTGTGATGCTCTTCATCTGTCTGCACAAGAGTGGTGCATGGTTTTTAAAAATCTAAATGGTGCTGGGAAAATTGGCTAGCCATAAGCAGAAAGCTGAAACTGGATCCTTTCCTTACTCCTTATACGAAAATTAATTCAAGATGGATTAGAGACTTAAATGTTAGACCTAATACCATAAAAACCCTAGAAGAAAACCTAGGTGGTACCATTCAGGACATAGGCATGGGCAAGGACTTCATGTCTAAAACACCAAAAGCAACGGCAGCAAAAGCCAAAATTGACAAATGGGATCTCATTAAACTAAAGAGCTTCTGCACAGCAAAAGAAACTACCATCAGAGTGAACAGGCAACCTACAGAATGGGAGAAAATTTTTGCAATCTACTCATCTGACAAAGGGCTAATATCCAGAATCTACAAAGAACTCAAACAAATTTACAAGAAAAAAACAAACAACCCCATCCAAAAGTGGGGAAAGGATATGAACAGACATTTCTCAAAAGAAGACATTCATACAGCCAACAGACACATGAAAAAATGCTCATCATCACTGGCCATCAGAGAAATGCAAATCAAAACCACAATGAGATACCATCTCACACCAGTTAGAATGGCAATCATTCAAAAGTCAGGAAACAACAGGTGCTGGAGAGGATGTGGAGAAATAGGAACACTTTTACACTGTTGGTGGGATTGTAAACTAGTTCAACCATTATGGAAAACAGTATGGCGATTCCTCAAGGATCTAGATCTAGACGTACCATATGACCCAGCCATCCCACTACTGGGTATATACCCAAAGGATTATAAATCATGCTGCTATAAAGACAAATGCACACGTATGTTTATTGCGGCACTATTCACAATAGCAAAGACTTGGAATCAACCCAAATGTCCATCTGCGACAGACTGGATTAAGAAAATGTGGCACATATACACCATGGAATATTATGCAGCCCTAAAAAAGGATGAGTTTGCATCCTTTGTAGGGACATGGATGCAGCTGGAAACCATCATTCTTAGCAAACTATCACAAGAACAGAAAACCAAGCACCGCATGTTCTCACTCATAGGTGGGAACTGAACAATGACATCACTTGGTCTCGGGAAGGGGAACATCACACATCGGGGCCTATCATGGGGGGGGAGGGGGGAGGGATTGCATTGGGAGTTATACCTGATATAAATGACGAATTGATGGGTGCTGATGAGTTGATGGGTGCAGCACACCAACATGGCACAAGTATACATATGTAACAAACCTGAACGTTATGCACATGTACCCTAGAACTTAAAGTATAATAATAAAATAAAATAAAATAAAAAGTAAATAAAAAAAATCTGAAAAAGTTATTTCATTATTATAGAAGAAAAATTCCAAGAGGTAAGAAAGCATTGTAACAATTTTAATGCCAATGCATTGTTCTTTATTAAAGATGGATAAAATGATAATGCTTCTTACAATTAATTCCTCTTAGAGTCTGTGAAATACAGCTCCATGGATATCTTATACTCTCTTACTTTGGAATTTCTATTTCCCTCTTGTTCTCTTTGTGTATGTCTTTCTTTTTAACTTTATTTTTGGGTCTCTCTATAAGTTTGGAAGTAATACACTGTTTTTAATCTTTGGTGTTTACTTGAAAAAATACTACATATATAATTAACTTATCTAATTAGAAATTAATCAAAACCTTTACTCTTTCCCTAAATAATACGAAAACCTTAGCATTAACTCTAATTATCCACCTCCTGATGTGACTGCTATTGTAGTTTGATATTTTAATTCTAACTTTTAAATGTTAACACCCTTGACATTTTTACAACTATTTTATGTAATTGTTGTTAATTTTCATTTGCCCATACATATAACACTTTTCTTGTTCTTCAGTTCTTTCTTGCATCTTAGACCTTCCATCTGGGGTCACTTTATTTCTACCTGAACAGTGAATCCTTTGGAATTGTCTTCACTGAAGTTCTAATGGTGACCAGTTCCCAGTTTCTGTCTGTCTTTTTCTCTATATTTTTATATTTTCTGACCTTAGAATTCCAAACTGGCAATTATTTTCTTCCAGTACATTTAAAATATGATTTTTTGTTTCTATTTTTGCTGTTGAGAGGTCTTCTGTAAGTATATCTATTTCTCCTTTAAAAATCATTTGGCTGCTTTTAAGATTTCTATTTTGATTCTTTGGAAAATGTTCAGGTGTAAATTTCCTTTTAATATATTTTGCCTAGGATTTGTTGGGTTTCTCAAATCTGTGCACAGGTGAATTTTATCAGTTATAGGCAATTCCCAGCCATTATTTCTTTATGTATTGTTTCTGTTTCTCTTCTTCTGGACCTCTGAATAAATGTATGCTAGAACTTCTCAATATATTATACTTATTTATTACCGTCTGTTCTGTATTATCTATTTTTATTTTCTATGCTGATTTCCAGATAATTTACTCTCTAATTTTTTTTTGCTGTGTCCAATCTGCTGACAAAATGCCCGGTATTAATTTCCAGTTACTATATTTTTTACTTGTAGAAGCTATATACATATTTTTACATCTGCTATGTCATTTTTATTGCTTTTTGTTCCCTTCAGTTATTTTTAAGTTTGCCATTTATTTCATTAAACTTTGTAAGCATAGTTGCTTTAAAATATAAAGTCTGTGCAGGTCTGTTTCCACTGTCTCTTAGTTCTCAATCATAGATTTTGTCTCCTTGTATGCCTGGTTGTTTTTCATGGCTTGTTGCTCTTGCCCTTGAACAATTAATTGTAGAGAGCTCCTGTGACATAGGAGGGACTTACCCCTCTCCAGAGGTCTTTGGCCCTCGCTTCCTCTTCTAGGTCCTTGAAGAGGTTCTTCTAGACCAGTAAGGGCCACCTCATGCCAAGTTTGCAGCTTTAAGGTTCCTAGGCCCACCCAGGTTACGCCTTCCTAGGATACAAATTCATTAGCGAGCTGGTCGACAACCACAGTTTCTCAGGATTTCTCCCATTTTATTTCCTTTCCTCCTGCTTTGTTCAGTGCCAAAGCAGTTTTCTCTGAGTTCTACCTCAGTGAAGAACTATGAGTTTAGATCTGGTTTTCTTTATCTGAGGATAGACTTTTGGGGATGTATTTCAATGTGGGTGTCCTCTAAGTATTCTCACTTTTGTCCTTGGTTTCTGACTCTTGCCCTTCACAGTCACTTTACAGGATTTTAAGTGTGTAGAAAAGACACATGAGTTGGGTGCTTTTAAATTCCCCTACTTGTCTTGTTACACTTAGCCAGCAAGAAGAGACAACCTCGTTGCCTCTTCAGCTCATCAATACTGTAAAGGAAGTGTGTGTGTTTTTTTTGACATTATGCAATATTTTTCATGGTTTTCAGTGGGAGGGTAGATCCAAATAATTTAGCTTGACATTACTGGAAACCAGAAGGCACATTTGGGATTTCTAAGATAAACATTTCGAAATGAAAAACAAGAGCAGATTGTCATATGGAAATTTCTGGCCCAGCACACCACATAGTGCAGATATTCCACATCCCCTCCAGAAAAAAGACATCTTATCTTACAGGACTATGTTGAGGATTAAATTAGGTAACAGGGTGAAATTGCTAAGTGAAGTGCCGGTGCTCAAGAAAAGTTTAAGACTGAAATCTAAGACTGAGAACTTGGTTTTTCTAGTGTTAATGCTGGAGGCAATCACTATGGGGTTTAGAGATGACTTGCCACATGGCTGAGCGGATCATTAGAAACACCCAACCCCTTGGCCTTTGGTGGATTTCAATCAGAAAGGATCAGGGTGGGCGTTCTGAGCTCTCCCAGAATGGCAGGCCCAGAGGAAAAGTCAAGCTGAAGTGCTTAGGGGATTAAAATAAATAAAATGCTTCACTAGAGATTAGGATTCAAGTATCAGTTTGATTTAATGATTCCAGAAGGTTAATGCACATTCCAGGCAGGCAGCCAGTTGCCCTCAGCTGGTTTGGAGCCAGCAGGATTATGGTGGGAGGTGATGGTGTCTCTTCCACGATTCTGGTTTATTTGAGAAACAGAAAGAAGCTGGGATGGATGGAGAGCAGTGAGCAAAGAGGAGTGTGGAGGAGACGAGGCCAGACAGGTGGGCAGAATCTAGATCACAGAGGGGACTTGAGAGGATACAGAAGGGAATTTAAATTCATTTCCAAGTATAATGGGAAACTGTTGAAATCTTTTAATCAACTAAGGAATGCTTATAGCAGTTTAATTTAGGATAACAAAAACAACAAAAAAGCAAACAAGCCAAACGTCCGTCAACAGGTAATGAGATAAACAAACTGTGATAGAATGAATACCACTCAGCACGTGGCTGGATCTCAGAAACACTGTGCTGAGCAAAGGAAGTCAAGTACAAAGAAGCACATGCTGTACGTCTCCAGTGCAAGATAATCTGTACTGACATGGAGCAGATCAGTGGCTGCCTGGGGCTGCAGGGCAGTGGGGGCTGAACTGCAAAGAGGCACGGGGAACTTTCTGAGGGGAGGGAAATGCTCTCTAGCTTGATTATGGGGATGAACACATGGGGTCTAGGTATTTGTCAGTGTGTACACTTGAAGGGCAAGCATTTTATTGGGTGCAAAGCTACCTTAGTAAAGTTGATTTTTAAAAATCTCTAGCAAATAAATGTAAATTACATTCATTATATTCTGAACCACTGTAAGAATTCAAGGTTAAGGAGAAAATGGATGCACAGATATTCATGTCACAGGACATTTCGATTATTAAATTCTAATGGAACTTTGAGCCAAAAAGGGACATAAATGTGGCCTCGTGTTTCTCACTCTCTTTAGAATACCATTGTCCAGGAGAGCTCAGTGGAATGGATGTTCCCGCCCTCACTTAAACATGGGATGCTGTGCTTGAGGGAGGTGGTAAATATCCTGCTCAAGGTGACCATTGTGACTGAGGAGAGGTAAACCTTAAACCCAGCCTGTGAAATACCCCAGTTCATCCCCTCTTTACACTGTTCCAGGGGCTGGGCAGTGAGAGGTGGATGAAAGCTCCAGTTCCAACAAATAGGTTTCACAAGACTGCTGTTCTTCCCTAGGAGTCAAGGGGCTTTAGATTGAATTAGGAGGTCCTATCACCGACATCAAGCGATCTGATGGGGTGACTTCTTATGCTAATCAGGTTTCTCAAACTCAGCACTACTGACATTCTGAACTGGAAATTTTTTGCTGTAGGGAGGTTATCCTTTGCATTGTAGGAAGTTTTGCAACATGCCTGGCCCCTACCTACTATTAATAGATACCAGTAAAACACCAACCCCATTTGTGAGAACTAAATTTGTCTCTAGACACTGTCAAATGTCCCAGGGGTGGAAGGGGAATTGTCCCCGGTTGAGAACCACCACCTTAAACCTTTCCATGGTTCTCCATTGTCCACAGGATGTAGTCTATGCTCTTTAGCATGGCTTAGAAGCCCTGTGCAATCTGCTCCACCCCCTCCAGTCTCCCTCGCCTCACACTCGCCACTTCCCTCTTCATATCACATAGTGTGCATCAAGAACAATCCATTGGCCAATTGCTCCTTCTCTAAACACCATCCTCTTTCTTGCTGCATGTCTTGTTCATTCCGTGCCTTCTTCAATAGAATGCAGTCTTCTTTCCACTATCTTTTCGCAGCTAACTTCTTCTTAATACTCAAAATTCAACACAAGAATGACTTATTTTGATGGTTTCTTAAAATGATATACCTTTTGCACTATTCTAACAATGAGCAAGTACTTTTTTGGTTTGCATTATAACAATCAAAAGTTGCTTTCCTTTTTTTCTTTTCTTTTTTTTTTTTCTTTTTTTTTTTTTTTTTACAGAGTCTTACTCTGTCATCCAGGCTGGAGTGCAATGGTGTGATCTCGGCTCACTGCAATCTCCACCTCTCAAGTTCAAGCAATTCTCCTGCCTCAGGCTCCCAAGTAGCTGGGACTACAGGTGCACACCACCATGCCCAGCTAATTTTTTGTATTTTAGTAGAGACAGGGTCTCACCATGTTGGCCAGGATGGTCTCGATCTCCTGACCTCGTGATCTGCCAGCCTCAGTCTCCCAAAGTGCTGGGATTACATGTGTGAGCCAAGTTCTTTTTAGTTTTTTCTTTAAATTTTTTTTTTTTTTTTTTGAGACAGAGTCTCACTCTGTCACCCAGGCTGGAGTGCAGTTGTGCAATCTTGGCTCACTGCAAGCTCCGCCTCCCGGGTTCACACCATTCTCCTGCCTCAGCCTCCCGAGTAGCTGGGACTACAGGCGCCCGCCACTGCGCCTGGCTAATTTTTTTGTATTTTTAGTAGAGATGGGGTTTCACTGTGTTAGCCAGGATGGTCTCGATCTCCTGACCTCATGATCTGCCTGCCTCAGCCTCCCAAAGTGCTGGGATTACAGGCATGAGTCACCAAGCCTGGCCAAATTTTTATTTTTTTAAAGTTCTGGGGTGCAGGATGTGCAGGTTACATGTGCAGGATGTGCAGGTTTGTGGCATACGTTCATCAATGACAGACTGGATAAAGAAAACGTGGTAAATATACACCATGGAATACTATGCAGCCATAAAAAGGAATGAGATCATGTCCTTTGCAGGGACATGGATAAAGCTGGAAGCCATTATCCTCAGCAAACTAACACAGGAACAGAAAAGTTGTTTTTCTTTAAAGTTTGTCCCAAGCTGTGAAAATTCTCCTCTGACTCCCCCATAGAATTTTCTTTTTTTTCTCTTTTATTTTACTGGTTACACTGTGATTAACTGTTTATCTATTGGCCTCTATTAGCCAGTGAGTTTTTGGCATGGGGATGCTGATATAATTGCCTATGTGTGCTAGGGCTCAGCAAAGACCCTGGCCCAGAGAGAGTCTCAGGAAAGCCCTGGGACATGGACCTACCTGTGGGACAATCACATGCAAGAAAGCTTTGGGCCAGGTTGACATCTGTGCTGCAGATGGGGTGGAGGCACTGCCTTAGCAGGTGAACACTCTGTCCAGATGCAGGGAGCTGGGGCTGGTGAGCTCTCTGGGTTTCTTCCTTCCCCTGCTCCAAAGGGACATTGGACAGCTTCACTTGAGCCAGGGCACAAGAGAATTTTACTAATGAATCGTGTTATAGTCTGAATGAATCGCTAGTAAAGCATGAGTTAGAATGAAGACAAGATTTACTTTCTTACTGCCATACACAGCTAATGGATTTTAACTTTAACTTCCTGTACAACCAATGGAAAAAATGCCCTTAGCTTGAGAGGTGGAAGTGGATGCATAGGACAAAGGACAGCCAGGGGCCGTACTTGACAGAGGGTGAGTTGGAGGGGACACCCTCCATCATCCTGAGAAAATGCTTCAGAAGCCCTGGGGACTCCAAACACTCTTACTGGTGACCCAGGGTAAGACACCCCTGAGAACACAAGAGGAAAAGACCAGCAGGTCCCTGGAGAGCTGCCCGGGGTTGATTCTGCTGTGGGATTGTACTTTACTGTATTACCAATGTGTACCCCATTCCCCAATGCTAGTTGCCTGTTATCTTCCTTCCCATCCTTTTCTGGATAGTCCTAGGGAAGGGCTCCCCACTGGAGCCCTACTGGCCTTTGGGGAATGATGAGTTTTTGGTATGGGGGACTGTCCTACACACTGCAAGATGTTAAACACCCTGGCCTCTGGTCTCTAAAAGCTAACTAAAATGGTTTGGCTGTGTCCCCACCCAAATTTCATCTTGAGTTCCCACATGTGGTGGGAGGGAGCCAGTGAGAGGTAACTGAATCATGGGAGCAAGTCTTTCCCGTGTTGTTCTGGTGACAGTGAATAAGTCTCACAAGATCTGATGGTTTTATAAAGAGGAGTTCCCCTGCACAAGCTCCTCTCTCTTTGCCTGCTGCCATCCATGTAAGATGCGACTTGTTCCTCCTTGCCTTCCACCATGATTGTGAGGCTTCCCCAGTCACGTGGAACTATAAGTCCAATTAAACCTTTTTCTTTTGTAAATTGCCCAGTCTCGGGTATGTCTTTGTCAGCAGTGTGAAAACAGACTAATATGCTAACAATACCCCCATCCCTGTCATTGTGACAACCCCAATGTCTCCTCCCACTCTGTGTCCAAATGCCACCTGAGGAAGCTGAGCACATCTAAACTAGGGCCTCTTAAGCTACCTGCCTAAGGGAAGGACCATTGCAGCTGAGCATGGGAGAACAAAAAGGTCCTTTATTTGATATTTTTGGTTGCAAGAACCTCTCCTTTAAGCTCTCAAAGTTCAAGCACTCAATAACTGGGATTACTTTTATATATAGACCAGCGTCAGCCAAATGGACACAAATCCACAGGCCAAATCTGGCCCACAACCTGTTTTATTAACTCACAGCCACACTCATTATTCATGTGTTTTCTACGGCTACTTTCATGCCATGTTGGCAGAGTTGAGTAGCCACAACAATAGAGATCAGACGGCCCGCAGAACTGAAAACATTCACTACCTGGCCCCTTAGAGAAAAAGTTTGTTGACTTCTTTCATAGACAGTAGTTTTGAAAAATTATGTGCCTGCCCAGACCTGAAAGATTCTTCCACTCAAAAAGGAGGGATCAGAGGGGAAACAAGAAAACCCCGACATCAGTGTGTCCTTGAGAAGGGGCTCTGTGCTGTTTCTCCGCTTCACAACCCACGTGTGGTCCATAGAAGGAATGGAGGCGATAGACTCTAAAAGGGTGAAAGAGTCAACAGCAGAGGGAAATTGACTCTCATTTCTTGGGTGAAGCCAGGGACACTGCATGCCCCACAGAGTTCTCAATTGGTCAACATTACATGGGGGATAGGAACTCTGTATTAGAAATGACTTTGGACTGCATCTAGGGAAATTGGTCTGAATCAGTCTCAGAGAGCTCCCACTTGCCCCAGTGTGGTGAAGGGAGCAGCTGAATGATTCTCCTTGTGGCTTACGGTAGCATGGAGATAGGGTATATTCACTGGGCAGATTTGTCAAGATTCATGTAGAATGGCAAGATTCCTCTAGAATGCGATAAGATATGAGATTTGGCCAGAGGCTGGGGGAGTTGATGGTCAGGATGAGGAAAGCACTGATGGTTCCCAGTGCTAAAAACCATCTGGGAATGTGAACATCTCAGTGGATACACACTTGAGGAGAGGAAGGCATCAAGGACCAGACTTCCCTTCCTACAACACCGTGCACCGTGAAGCAGCATCCCCTGCCCCAGGCTAGATGTAACGCCAGAGATGGGGGTGTGGACCTTACTGATCTCACGGACTGAGTTTTAGTTTCTACCTTCTGGTGGAATAAATGCATGAATCAAACTTCAGTTAAAAATAAATTGATTTCACTGTACATCTAAATTTGTAGATTGAAAGTCATACCTGCAAAAACTTATTACCCACATTTCCTTTGCACTCTCTTGTGTGAAGCACTGTGGAGGGCCTGAAACATGACACCAGTAGCACCCCTGCCCTTCAGGAGTTCTCAGCATAGGCATGGAGCAAGCTATATCTGATCTCACCATTATACAGAGTGACAACCTGCTCATGTGTGTTTCTATGTGTGGTTGAGAAGAGGGGATGGGAAATAAAACTGAAAGGATATATGAGGCAGGGCTTCAGATGCCAGGAGAACCATTGGAAGATTTTAAGCAAAGGGTTATATGTACACGCTTGTGTTTCAGACAGGGCCCTCTGGAGCATGAGGAGGCTGAGATGTGGGCAGGAAGAACAGTGACTCGTGCAACAGTTTTGGGGAAAGTGGGAAGGTCAGCTCAAGGAAGGGGCAGTGGGTATAGAGAGGAGGAACTGATATAAGGAAAATGTGTAAGAAATTGGGAGAATGAGGCCTAGTGGCTTATTGCCTGGGAGAGGAGGATTTCCAGGTCAAATTTTGAAAGGTGCTCCCACCACTCCTCTGGATTTTGTAACTACACTTTCAATGTCTTCAAAATATCATTTATGAGGCAAGCTTCATATTGTGAGCTCATTGCAAGGCTCAGGAAAAGCAGCATATTAGAGGGTACTTGGATAAGCTTTGGTATAAATACACTTTGGTTGAATCAATAGGAGATTGGTCATCTTTGCCCAGCACTTCATATTTCACGAAGAACTTTTACATGAATGATCTGTGAGTTAGGGATCACAAATCTCCCCATTGGAAGATGAAGAAAATAAGCCATGATGAGACCAGGTGACAGCTCATCAATTTGGTGAGAATTGTGGTTCTTTTGAAACATTTGCTGTTATTGTCTTTTTTTTTTTTTTTTCTTTTGAGACAGTCTCATTCTGTCACTCACGCTGGAGTGCAGTGGCATGATCTCGGCTCACTGCAACCTCTGCTTCCTGGGTTCAAGTGATTCTCCTGCCGCAGCCTCTCAAGTAGCTGGGATTACAGCTGTGTGCCACCATGCCCAGCCCCTAATTTTGTATATTTAGTAGAGTCAAGGTTTCTCCATGTTGGCCGGGCTGGTGTCAAACTCCTGACCTCAAGTGATCCACCCGCCTCGGCCTCCCAAAGTGCTGGGATTACATGCATGAGCCACCATGAATGGCCTGCTTTTACTCTTTCTTTGTCTTCCAATCTGGGTTTCTCCTTTGACAAGCTGAAGATTTCATTATTAATGACAGCAAGAGGAAAAGGGGAGAAAGGAAGAGAAGAAAGAAAGAAAGGGAGGAGGTAAGAAGAGATGCCTACCATTCTGCCTACTGAATTCGGGGATGACCTCCGTTCTGCTCTGCTTACCTTCTGAGACAGGCGGAAGATCTGAAAAGGTAGGAACATGGACTCTGGCGTCTGAAAAACCTGAGTTTGAATTCCATGTCCACCACTCATTTAGATCTCTGACTTCAGACTTAACCTCTTTGTGCCTCAGTTTCCTCACCTGTCAACTGGGGATAATGTTAGAATGACTGTAAGGATTAAATGCTATGATGCATGTGAAATGCTGGACATATGGTAAGCACTTGCTATGGTTTAGATATTCATGCCCTTCAAATCCCATGTTGACATGCGATCCCCAGTGTTGGAGATGGGGTCGGATGGGAAGGGTTTTGGTAGTAGGGGTGGATCCCTCATGAACGGATTAGTGCTCTCCCTCAGGATGAGTGAGTTTTCTCTCTGTTAGTTACCGTGAGAGCAGGTTGTTAAAAGAGCCTGACACTTCTCCCCTCTCTATGGCATTGGCTCTTCTCTTGCCATGTGATTTCTGCTTACTCCAACTCCCCTTCACCTTCCACCATGATGAAGCAGCCTGAGGCTTTCACCAGAAGCAGATGAACCATCTTCAACCATCCAGCCATCCGAATCATGAGCCAAATAACCCTTTTTAAAAATAAATTACCCAGCCCTGCAAAGACCAGGGACAAGGCTGTCCCAGGCAGAAAGGCCAACTAGGCAGAGATATCATGTGGCAGTATCAGTGCAAGAGTGTGTGAGGAACAGAAGGGAGGGCAGTGTGACCAGCATGGTAAGTCCTGGGGAGCTGGCCTCACTCATGGTCAGAGGGAGAGAGAGGTAGGGGCCAGCTGACATAGGGCTGGACACACAATAAGGAATATGGAGATGAAGCTCAGACTAGCAAGGTGGCAGTGAATGTGGAGGGAACTGGATACATGAGGGGCATGTTTTACAGACAGGATTGATGGGGCATGCTGATGGATTCAACGTGGAGCATGCAGAAAGTGGAATAAAAGTTAATACATGGATAGAACAGATTTTCAAATTGATACATAATTGTACATGTTTATGGGATATTTTGATACATGCACACAGTGTGTAATGATCAAAACATCCATCACCTCAAGATGTTATTTTTTTTCTTTGTGTGGAGAGTATTCAAAATCTTCTCTTTTTGCTCTTTTGAAATATGCAATAAATTATTGACAGCCATAGTGACCACACTGTGCAACAGAACACGAGAACTTATTCCTCCTATCCGTCTTTTGGCACCCATTAACAAACCTCTGTTCATCACCCCCACCCTACCCTTCTCAGTTTCTGGTAACCACTATTTCATTATCTAGCTCTATGAGATCAACTTCTTTAGCTCCCAAATATGAATGAGAACATGCAGTATTTATCTTTCTGTGCCTGGCTTTTTTTTACTTAACATAATGTCCTCCAGGCTTATCCGTATTGCTGCAATGACAGGATTCCATTCTTTTTATGGCCGAATGACATTCCATGTGTAAATACATACACAATAGAATATTGTTTTATCCCACTAACAGTTTGACTTTTGACATGAGCAGTTAGGTATATGTTGAGACCTAAAAGCTAGATGGTGCAAGGCTGGGGGAAAGGTAGTTTGAGACTGTGTTAAATTTTAATTTTCCACTGGACATTATTATGGTGATGACCAACAGGTGGGCTGCAGTTCTACGGAGAGGTCAGAGCTGGAACTAGAGAACTCTGAGTCCTTGGTACCAGGTAGCATTTAAAGGTATGGAGATGAACGAAATAACTAGAAATAGCGTGTGCTCGATGGCTGGGTCCAGAAGAGATCCCCGAAGCACTCCACATAATCTTTGAGGCACTGAAAGGGGAGAAGTAGCCAGCAACGAGACTGAGAAGGAGCAGCCAGGGAGGTAGGAGGACATGTGATTGGTATGAGGAACTGTCCTACACACTGCAAGATGTTAAACACCCTGGCCGTGTCAGAAGAAAGCATTCATGATAAGTGTGCTCATGTGTGTTAGGAAGTGGGAAAGAGAAAACAGGTGGGAAAATGCTTTGTAACACACAGATACTATAGCTTCAAATCACACAAAAGTGAGAGATTAGGCCAAAACCTCAAACCCAAGTCCTCAGGCCAATGTGCCCAGCTAGAGGAAGGCCAGGGGTGCAACACTACCGGGTGCTTTACTACTCGTGATCCTTCTGCAAGGCAGATATGATTATTAGCCCATTTTACAGATGGGAACTATGAGGCCCAAAGAGGCAAAGCAACTTGCCTCACTTGTAAATGTTGGATTTTCTTGGGGCTTGGTCCTGAGTTCTTTGAACTTTCTACGTAACTGCCCCAGAAAACCTCACTCAGTTCCAAGGCTTAAAATAACATGTTAAGCTGATCACTTCCAAAGTTGGATCTTCAATCCGAACCTCTCCCCTGAGCTATTGACCATTTCTGACTGCTCACTCGCTGTCTCTACCAGGCTGCCTCCCACATATATGTCCCAAACGGAACTCCAGAGCCCCTCCCCCAGCTCCTTTCTTTCCAACCTGTTTTTCCCTCTAGCCTTCTCCCTCATGAGAAATAGCACTAAATTCACCCAGTTGTGTCATTTTAGATATCTTCCTCTTTTTAGCCCCCTGAATGCATCCATCACTGATGCCCATTTCTTCTGCCTCCCAAAACTCTCTTGAATACACTCCCATCTCTCCATCTTTACTGCCACCTCTACTTCATCTAAACTGCCATTCCTCTCTCCTGGGGGACCACAGGAGCCTCCTCAGTGGCCTCCCAGATTTCACTCTTGTTTCCCTCTAGTCCACCAGCAGCTAGAGAGATCTTTAGGAAAACAAAGTAAAATGGATCACGTCATTCCTCTGCCTAAAATACCCTCCAATTCATTGTTAAGACAAAAGACTGAAGTCCTTTCACAGCCCACCCAGCCCATGTCCTGCCTTGTCCTACTGGCCTTGCCACCTTTATCTTGTGCCAGCTGACCATCCCCTTCCCTGGCACTCTCCTCCAGGTACCTGTTTTCATTTCTTGGCCATACCAAGCTCTTCTTGCCCCTAGGCCTGTGCCCTGTGCACCCCCGATAGCAGGCTCCACATCCTTCAGGTCTGCCTTTAAACCTCTTCTGAGAGGCTGGGCGCGGTGGCTCAAGCCTGTAATCCCAGCACTTCGGGAGGCCGAGACGGGTGGATCACGAGGTCAGGAGATCGAGACCATCCTGGCTAACCAGGTGAAACCCCGTCTCTACTAAAAAAATACAAAAAAAACTAGCTGGGCGAGGTGGCGGGTGCCTGTAGTCCCAGCTACTCAGGAGGCTGAGGCAGGAGAATGGCGTAAACCCAGGAGGTGGAGCTTGCAGTGAGCTGAGATCCGGCCACTGCACTCCAGCCTGGACAACAGAGCGAGACTCCGTCTCAGAAAAAAAAAAAAACCTCTTCTGAGAAACACTTCTTTGCCACCCTCCCCAGGGAAAATCCTTTCCTGTTAACTTACCTTACACTTTCATTCTTTTCTGCACTGGCACCATTACATCTTTCTAACCCATAATTGCACATTTGTTTCTTTGCCAACTTAGTAATTAGCAATCTCCCCTACTGCCAGACCATCAGCCCCATGATAACAGAGTTTGATTTTGTCAGTGCCATTCATCATTGTATCACTGACACCTTGCACTGTGCCCAGCACGTAGTAGGTGCTCAATAGCAGTTACTGTATGTTGAATGAAGGCCACGGAGCCAGCCGGATGAGGATGATTAGGATGTGGCTAAATGACTTCTTGAACCATTGCCCTGTTCTGATTCACACTGGGTAGCCGCCTTGAAAAGAAACACTGTAGCATTTATAAATAGCTCTTTGAGCTTGTGTATCCTGCCATGGGGCTAGAGTTTCCCCCCAGCATTGCCTGTCTGTTCAGTCCCCTCACAGAAGGCCTGTGTTTGGGGTTCTGAGATCTGGAATGCCTTCTGGCATTTTCTGCTCAGTGAGCCCATCCATTCCCATTTGCTTCAGAGGCGCTGAAGATGTACATTGCAAAAGGCTTTCTTGCAAATTGCTGAGGAAGGGCATGTTCTGGGCCAGGGATTTCTCTGGCTGCCCCTGCAGGAGGCGGAGGGTGAGCTCCAAAGGGGTTGCTTTGGCTGCACAGTTTGGCATTGCTCTGGCTGGCTGGGGATGACAGAATAGGGAAGCCAGGGCAGCTGTCAGGCCTGGCTCTGGGGATGGCAAGAATGGATGGGCAGAAAAAAGCCTGGTCTCCAGGGCACAGCACACAGAGCCTGAATGCAGACCCAGCCTCCATGCAGCTTATGGCCTAGCAGTAGAGACCCACAGGGCCGACTGTGAGTTGTGGTCAGCGTTGGCCAGATGGGATTTCAACTGCCTGGAGAGGTGGCCATACATAACTGGTTGTCCTGGAGCATTGGGCAACCCCAGGAGACTGGCGAGAGTTAAACTTGCACCACAGTCCCAGACAACAGTCTAGGAATGTGAAGGAGAGACTCTGAGATATCATAAAGATCTTGAGTTTTGGAGTCAGAAAGGCCCAGGCCAGAGTCTTGATTCCTCTCCTTACCAGATGTATGAGATGAGACAAGCCCTGTCACCTCTCTGAGCCTTGGTTTTCTCAGCTATGAAATAGGACATGTCCCTAACTACAGAGGGTGTAATAATCACTATGCATAAAAAGCAAGCCCCCAGAGTAGAGTCTCGCAGTTAGAAGGCTCTCAGTCATTGGTAGTTACTTAGATAGCAGGATTGTAGACTGAAACTCAGGAAAACTGGAGATGATCAGAGCAAGGATTTTAGAGATATCAAAGGCGATGGGTTTTCCTGGGATCACCTTGAATGCACCAGGTCCCAGACTTATCAGTAGCACCTTGGCTGGGAGGGAGGGAGGGCACCTTAAATGCCATTGGTACGCAGTTGAGTCCCCAGACTGTTCTCTTCTCTGGATTATACATACATATATATATATATATATAATATATATATGGTATTGGGGCAGGATGGCCAGGAAAGATGCTGACATGGGCCTGGGTCTGAAGTCGGGGCCAGGATCATCTGTGAAGAGTGATAGGGGCCCAATACTTGGAGGGTCCCATTTACCTTTATATGGTTTATTCTTTCAAGAAATTTGGCTTCTATATGCTGAGCTCTTTATTCAGAGCTGCTGTAGAGGAGCTTACTCTCATTTATCCTTTCATTTGTGTGTTTATATAGAGAAATTTTCCATATATCTACTCTGTAGTGGGCCCATAGTGGAGGCTGGAAACACAGGGGCAAATAAGGCACCACCTCAGCTCTTGGGGAGCTCATGGCCTAGTGGGGGAGCAGATGGGTGTGGAAGGGAAGCTGTAGGGTAATGGCCAAGAGCACACTCTTCAGATACACTGTCCTGGGCTTGCCTAGCCACTTCTGCAATGTGCAGTCATGTGTCTTGTAACCTGGGCTGTCACCTCATCTCACTACTCCCAGTTTCCTCATGGGGTTGGTGTGAGAATTGAGCACAATGTTTAAGCAGTGCCTAAGCAATATTAAGCTCTCAGTAAACGTAAGAAGTGGTGATGATGATGGTGATGATAGTGTGGTGGTGGTGATGATGCTGCTGCTGGTGGTGGTGGTGATTGTAATGATGATAGTGGTGATGAGTATAATGATGGTGGTGGTGGTAGTGATGATGGTGATGATAATGATTGATAATGATGGTGGTAATGATGGTGATAATGATGGTGGTGGTGATGGTGTTGGTAAAGATGATAGTGATGAGGATGATGATAACAACGGTGGTAGCAATGGTGGTGGTGATGGTGATGGTAATGATGATAATGA
>NC_045437.1:115376555-115399555 GCF_002776525.5 Piliocolobus tephrosceles | reverse complement strand
GGATGATGATAACGATGGTGGTAGCAATGGTGGTGGTGATGGTGATGATAATGATGGTAGTGGTGATAGTGATGGTAATGATGATGGTGATGATGATGGTAGTGATGATGATGGGGTGGTGATGGTGATCATGATGGACAAAGGAAGACAAAGTTGAAAACTCTCAGGATAAAGCTATTAGGGAAGGCATTCTAGAGAAGACATTTTAGTCTCATCCTTCATAGAGGATTAATAAGGAATCACCAACTGGATAGGGTGGGAAACGGCAGTACCAGCAAAGAGAACAGCATGTACAAAGGTGTGGGAACACGACATGGTTGTAATGACTGGCTGGAGAAGATAACTAACTCAATCGTTGCTTACTTTCACTGCAGAAATGGATGAATGAACTTTAAATTGAGCCCTTTCCAACTGAATCTCACTCACTGAGTCCCTCGCAAAGGGATAGATTTCTGGGAGATTTGCTCTCACATAGCTTGAAGCTCACCTTGGACCAGGAACTTGGACTAGCCTCCAGAAAATATTTATGTTGGAATATTTGGAGACTGCACAAGATTTGCAGATATTTTCATAATCTCTTTCACGGTTTACACAGCGTGCCACCTGCCTCTATCTCCTGAAAAGGAAAGACACATTTTTAAAGAAAATGGGTTGAAACGAGGAAAGTGAAGTCACACAGACTATTTGGTTGGCAAAGGCCTGCTACTAACATCATGGAAATTGAGGCCATGCTGAACTGGGAGGATAAGTTCTATGTGTATATATGACCTGCTTTGTAGCCTCCTGAGCACTTCCACGTTTGTTATCTTTTATAAGCCTCACAAAAGTCCTGTTAGGAGGGGCTGTTTTCCTCATATTATAAATTGTGTAACAGAAGCTCAGAGAGACCATAGGACCTATTCAAAGGCACACAACTAATACAAGACAAAGTGGTAAGCAGCAGATTAATCACTGAGGGTGACAAAAATTCAGCCTTGCAAAATTCTGGATTTAAACCGAGTTCACTGATTCTTTGGGTTTTAATAAGTTGCTTTGCTGAAAGTTTACAAAAGCTCCGTCTCCTTGTACATGGAAGGAACACTGTAATCAACCTATTCTCTTGTGCCACACAAGGTAAGTTCAGGGCAATCAGGCCCCACATTTCTCTTTTGTGGGTGCCTCAAATGTACATAACTCCATCTTCCTTAACTCCATCTTCCAAACCCCATCTGCTGCCTGGATGTTATCAGGGAGGCCTTGAAGCCACAAGGTGGCAGGAGACATGGGATAGATGCAGCCTGGGGTCCTGTGTCACCACATGGAAGAGAATGGCTGGATCTGCATCAGACTGAGATTTTGCACATGAAGAATCATTGTCCCAGGTGATATACACAATGGGAAGTGCAGGCAGGTCTTGAACCTCAAGCAACCTGGCCCCAAAGCCTGTGTTCAGGCCACTCTGTTAAACTGCTCTCCTTCAGGTCATGACCTGTGTCAGGCATACAAGAACACAACCAAATGCATCAGTCATGCTCCCAGATATCTGTGGGGGCTCAGGGACCCCTTTGAGGCCAAGAAACATTATAAAGATGGAAAATATCTATAATGTAGTATACATGACAGGTGGTGATCAGAGGGGCAGGAAGAAAATTGGTGAAGGGCGGTGAAGGACATTGAAAGCCTTGCTGGAAGTTTGTACTTTCATCTGAAGACAAAGGGGACACCCTGAGGGTTTCTAAATAGGACAGAACTGGAAAAATAGTATATGGGGAACTTCAAAGAAAAGAGCAGTTAGCTGATTGACAGCCTGTTCAGATTTGGAGCAAGGGAGAAGGGCCTGGAAGCCAATGGGTAACTGGAGATCAAGGGTTGAAAACATCTTGTTAATGCTAAAAGTGAGGGCCAGAGCTGAGATTAAAGCACATTCAGGGGTGTGTGGTGCGATCTGCATCTTGCTCTTCTCTTGAACACTGCACCCTCTGCCCGCCATGTGCGGATTTGATAGGGTACCTCAAAGCAGAAGCCGGAAACCCTTTGAAGCAGCAGAGAAGAAAAGAGAAATGGGAGGGAATTTAATTGCTAACAAAATTTTTTATTTTATGATCTGAAGTCCTTTGAGGGAAGAAAGAATTAAAAGTAAGGCCGTTGGGTCTCTTTATCTTTATAAATATTCCTACAAAACTTTGCCTCTTGTGATCATTAGATTGATCCAGTCCCAGAGAAAGGTTTTGACGGACACTGTTAACGTGCTGGTTTTATGGTAGCTGCACGTCAGGAGTTGGGCTCCTCAAGGGGACAGCCCAGTTGCCTGTGGGCTCCCATGATGGCCAGCACTTTGTGTCTGTAAGAACAGAAGAATGAGCCGCTGTCTTATTCCCAGAGAGCTCAAACAGGGGGCCTTGGCTGTCCTGGGTGGTGTGCTTCCCTGCACTTGGCAACACCATAGAAACAAGAAGGAATCGGCGTCATGGTTGAAGAGGGCAGCTAGAGGATAGATTGAGACATGTGGGAACAAGCAACAGATACAAACAGGGAGACTTGTCACCAACAGGCATCAACCACCTGCCAGAAAGGTTGGGCAGAGGCTAATGAAGCACCGAGTGAAATGGGCTTGCTCAGAGGATCGGGATGGGTCCTGTGGGCCAGTGAGAGCTTCAGAGGCACATCTTAAAGGGCACAGGGTAGGTGGCTATAGCAGCCAAGTACCACTGTGTGAAAAAACATTCCCAAATGCCATGGCTTAATATGATAGTATTTATTTTGTCTTACGTTCCTGTAGGTGGGCTAGAGGTGAGCTAATCTAGGCTGGGCTTGGCTGCGGTGACTCTGTTCCAAATGCCTTTCAGCCTCCTGGGACTAGCAGACTAACCCGGGCACGTCCTTCTCGTGGCAATGGCAGAGATGCATGAGGACATGCCCCAGTGCACAAACAGACTTCATGGCCCTGATTGTGTCATTTCTACTAACAATTTATTGGCCAGAGTCAGTATCACATGGCCAAACCCTATGTTAAAGGGCCTTCCCCTTGGGTGAAAGACTGCAGAGTCACATGGCAGAGAGGTATGAATAAGGGAGCAATGATGAGCCAGAGCCAATCCACCACAGTGGCCTCAGATAGGTCCTGCAGATCTAGACACCGGATAGACTTCTGATAAAAGGGCAACTGATATCCACTGTTGGCTTTTTTGTTTGTTTGTCTTTGTACTGATCTGCCTTGGTCATTTCACCAATCCTTAATGAAAATACCTGTTTTCTTGTTATTTGACAATGAGCCTCTCCTAAAGTTTACTTTTGTACTTTTTTTCAAATGTCTGTGTCATTTATAACGTATCTGTGCTACAATGGAGTCCACTAAGGATGAAGAAAGTCAGCACCGGGCCCTTTAGCTAAAAGGTGTAGAGGTCAGAAAAGCCTTCATCTTCATTGCTGTCCCTCATGCTACCTCCAGTGAGTGCTGCCCTCACCAGGTGCTCCCAAGTGTGCCATTCATTCATGTGTGTGTTCATTCATTCACCCCCTTGTTCTGCAACCATTTTCAGGGCAGCTTCTCTGTTACAGGCACTGCTCTAGAGGTTGAAAGATATGACAGAGAACAAGGTGCAGTTCCTGCTCTCATGCAATACACATTCTCATTGAGGGAGACATAAAATAAACAAAAATAAATACACAGTGATCTTAGATTCTTATATGTACTATGAATAAAAAAAAATAGAGGAGAATGATGATAGAGTATGCATCCATAGGCATTGACAACATGAGGCTGCTTTGGATGAGGGTCAGGGCCAGGCTCTGCAAGGAGATATGTGAACTGAAGTCTGAAGGAAGCAAAATGGGCCTGCTGTGAGCAGAGCCTGGGGAAGAGTATCCCAGGCAAAATAACTAATGAGGGGGAGATGGATCTGAGGCACCGGCGGGGTCAGATCATGTAGGCTTTTATGGACCATGACAAGCAGACTGGACCATGACAAGGAGCCTGGATATTCTTCTAGGCACACTGAGGTGCCTTCTAGAAGGCCTTAAGTAAAGTTGCAGCACTACCTGATACACATTTTAAAAGGCAATCAGTATTGGGTTAAAAAATGAATTGAATGGTGGCTTGAATGTAATTCAAGGAGACCAGCTAAGACACTCTTCTAGTAATCCAAGCGTATTTTGTTAAAGGAACTCTAAAATTTCAGTGACTTAAAACAAAAGTGGTGATGGGAGGTCTGCTCTGTGCAGTTATTTAGGGCCCACGCTGATGGAGCCTCTGTTATCTCCAACTTCTTGCTTTCAAGGCACCATGATAGTCAACTTCCCAGCCATAACTAACTTTGGTGGACAGTTAACTACCTCTGCAGAAAGCTTTCTTTCTGATGACCAAATATTCATACTCACCCTTCTTCCTACACAGAGTACACTGCCCTCTCTTACAAGAATACCAGGATTCCAATGTGGTACGTTGTGGAGCCTTTGCCATCAGGGCTAGGCATGGCTCTTTTTGATCTATTGGCTAATGGTTCACAAGTTAATTTATCTTCCTTCTCCCTCTACACTCAACAAATATCAGCAGAGGAGGTATGGGGTCAGACACAGCTGTCACCGGTCCACAGTGATGATGAAATCCTGCTGATCAGACGTTTTGAGGTCACTCTGCTCCATCAGCGGTGGCAGTTCCGTGTTTAAAGTCTGAAGTTGCTGGCTGCAGATAATTCCATTGTCCATTGTTCTCTGTGTTCCCTTCTTTTGCCTTCTAGGAGGTTCTTCCTTGCCCATTATCCTCCTTGGACATATCTGAAACAGGTGTTGGTAAGAAAGCATTTCTTGGAGACCATGCACCTTTTCAATCTACTTCGTGTATGTGCACTCAGGAGGGTCCAAGCAAGGGTTTTAAGGATCAAATACTCAAAGTTTGCTTTTTATTTGTTTATTTATATATTTTTTGGTCTAGTCTTTTGGTATCTTCAGTAGTAGGATTCCCTCAACAACACAGTTGACTTCTAATCCATTTACTTCCAATCAGTTCCATCTTCCAGTAGCTATACCCAAAATATTTTTCTAGGTGTAATGATCTTTTCTAATTTATTTCATTGTTTCTTTGCCTTCCTTCTTCCCTCTTTCAACTTAATAGCAGCTCCTGAGGTCTTCAAGCTTGGGCAGTGTATTAGTCAGCTAGAACTGCTGTAACAGACTGGGTGGCTTGAATGACCAAAAAAAAAAAAAAAAAAAAAATGTATTTTCAAATAGTTCTAGAGGCTGGATCTCTAAGATCAAGGTGTTTGCAAGGTGAGTTTCTTTTGAGGTTTCTCTTCTTGGCTTGTTGATGGCCACCTCCTTGTGGTTTGTCCTCACACGGCCTTTCTTTTGTATGTGTAGGCCCCTTTTCTCTTCTTATGAGGATACCAGTTCTATTGGATTAGGGTTGTAGCTCTATGACCTTATTTAATCTTAATTACCTCTTTAAATAACCATATCTTCCTACACAGTCATCATGGGAGTTAAGGCTTCCATATGTAAATTTTGGGGGACACAACTAAGTTCATAACAGGTGGAGGGACTACATCCTTAATTTTGTCTCTGCCCTCAGTTTGCCTATAGAGAAAGAAGTGGACAAGATCATTGATTTCCAACTTTTTAACACAGACCTCTTTTATAGGAGACAGATGATGCAATCACAGACATAAAAGGAGGACTAGGGAGTACAGTGCCAAGTCAAGAGAAGCAACAACTTTCAGAGGGAGATGGGGCCCACAGAATAAAATGCTCCCAAGCTCTCCTTGGGGTCCTGTTGGGAGACAGAGCTGGCTTAGGACGGAAGGGGAATGTCAGGGCATCATTGAGTGAGTTGAGCTGAGGACCAAGTCTCGTGGCTCTTGAGTCTCTGGGAGTGTTTTCTTGCAATTGCTGTGGGGTCCCTGGTGCTGAGGAGTTGATTTTAGCCATATGCTCAGAGTGCTGATGAGGGTCAGTGTAGCCTGGCTAGGTTTATGTCATGGCCTGAGATCTCATTTCAAATACAGCCTCTACAGCCTCTACATTCATGGAAAGCAAAGAACTGGGGAGACTTGGGGGAAGGGTGCAACTTTAGAGAACCAGATATAAGGGAAAGATTCTTCTTAACATGTCTCTGATCCAACAGTGTGAAACACATTTCAGGAATAGAGATGGGGCACCCAGGACCTAATATTTTATTGTACTTTCTTTTCCAACTACCTTGGATGGCAGGTGTGGCAGAAACGGCTAACTAACCACTCGAAATCTGTGCTTCCCCTTCACGGTGTAGGGTTATTGCTGGGAAGTGACTGCCCAGTCATTGACTACACATTCCTGCTCTCTTGAATCTGGAGAGGAGCATCTGCTAGTTCTGATCAGAGTGATGTATGAGTAGACATGAAGTATGTCATCGTTCGGCCAAAGTGGCAAAGTGTCTGATGTGCTTTCATCACAAACTCTCTTTCCCATTGGTGAAAACCTTGAATTCCAAGTGCTGAGATGGTAGTTTCACAAGAAGAAGAGGAAAATACTTAGAGGGGAAATCCCAACCAGAACTATCTGTTTTGGACTTGAATTTTAAAAAGTTTTTAAAAATAAAATAAGTAAGAACCTTTATTGGGTGTAGCCACCAGGTTTGGGGATTATTTGTTATAACAGCTAATATTGCTTACCCTGACAAATATAAGAAGGGATGCTGCTTTTCCATTTTGGTAATGGTATAAGTTTTCTTCAAAATAAGTTTATTTAAATAAGAAAATGAGTATATTTAGAGAGGAATATTAAATCAACAATAGTGTAAGTGTACACAAATATGAAAAAAAATTTCTTAAATGATCAAATTTGGGAAGCACTGGCCTGTAGCAAGCACAGATGTTCTCATGTTCACTTTGAAGAAATGGAAGAGAATTCCAGACTAGAGAATCTTAAGAGGGAAAGAGTAATCAGTGTGTGCAATGCCATTAAGTGTTTCTTGGGGTGAAAATGCCAATGGTGCTAGACTGGGGAATGTTTCAGCACAATGGGCAAAATTAATCTTAGCATGAAGCAATGTGATCCCATGGCTTACCGAAGTCATATTTCAATAGTCCATGGGGTAGATGTGACCCCCAGAAGTGTTTCATTGGGCCTGCACAATGATTTTTTTAAATGAGCAATTATTCACTAATGTGGAGATTTTACATTAAGGTCAGAATTCCTAGTTTCTCTTGAAAAATCAAAATATCTAGCCAACACTGGGCCAGCATTTCCCGCAGCCTCCCCACCCCCACACATACACCCAGCAGGCTTCAGTTGGAGCTCAGTAGTGAAGTCTCCTCCAGACAGAGCATTTCTCCACAGTCCCCGCCACTCCTTATTGCCTATCTCCCTGACCCTGAGTCCAAGTGGCTAAGTGACAGCAACCACGCATCACTTACACTGATGCTTTGCTTTGAGAAGAGGACTATTTCTCTGTTCCTATGCCTCTGTCAAAAGAGAAAAACAAACTGGTACGTAAAAGGGCCATGTGTTTCAAGAAAAATTGGAGAAAACATTTTTTTTTTTGGCAGAAGTTAAAAATATTCTTCTGAGTTTAATATGTAAACACAGAGAATTTGTATTGAAAGAAAACAACTGAAAACACCATTAAAACAAGAAATAGTTATAACCAGCCTATGGCAAAGGTGTGTGATGAAGTGCTTAATGAACTGAAAAGTAAAATCACTGCAAGGTCCATTTTAGAGTGCTCATAAAACAGGCAATAATGCAGTGAAAGTAAATAGATATATTCGATCTGCATCACTCATTTCGGTAAAGTACACAGTCCTCTTAGACTTTTGAGTTTGTGGCCATTGGCCATTAGCAAGCACAGTAGACCTTTGGAAGCTCTAGGGAAATGGAATACATTCAGAGAACAAGGCGAAGAGTTGAGGACTGTAATGATACTGCCCCATAGAGTATTACTCCTGACTTCTTCCCCCATCGTTCCTTTGCTTGCCCCCTTTCCACTCCTCCTCTCCTTCCTAGTGTCCCCCATCAACTCCAGGAGTCTGAAAGCTCCCTGTTATCCCTCACTCCAGCTTTGTGCTGCTTCTGATGCTCAGAATGGGCAAAGCCATCTCCTTTCTGTTGCCTGTGGCCAGCTCAGCAGACAGGGCTGCTGAGCCCTGATCAAAGGTACAGCCCTCCAGGGACCACGTGTGCAAAGACAAAACAGGAAATCCCTTCTGGATCTTCCCCTAGTTAAATGTGGAGATGTAGAGCACATAGGCTTATAAGAAGAGAAGAAATTTTCAATTTAAATTAAAAGAGGAGGGCAGGAAGAAATACGAATGCAGTGTAAGCCTCAGAATGTAGTCATGACACCAAGTGCTCAAATAGGCCAAGAACCCTGATAATGCCTAATGTAAATCATAAACATTATTTATCTAATATATAAGATAAAATAATGGGAAGATCTGTATGTAGGGTCAAAGCAGACTCAACTTCAAATCCTGGTACCACTATCTACTCCCCATCAACCTTCTGCAAGTTGCTTCCTGTCTATAAGTGTAAGTTTTCTCATCTGTAAAATGGATGTAAAATTCCTTACCCTATAAATGGTTGAGTCATAATGATATCACATGCACAGGGCCTGGCACAGCAACATGTGATAACAGCAAAATGTGGGAAAGCCATACTACATGAGAAACATTAAACCTCTACTGAACAGCTGTATTCGCTTGTCTGGCATGGACACCATACATTTTCATTGCAGTATTGTGGAAATAACAAAGTATTTAGAGCCTGACTGATCTGAATCTGCCATTCTTAAGGCCCCAGGTTCTGGTTAATAATAAGAAAAGCTACATTTTCCCAGGCATCTTGCTATCAGCATGAGATTTTGCAAAGCGCTTTATAGACATCATCTAATTTAAACACCCCATGCAGTTGGCATTATTATTCCTGTTTTACAGGTGAAGAAACTTAGGCTAACAAAGGTTATATAACTTGCTCAAGGTCCAGTGGCCTTTGCTTTAAACCACTGCTACAGCTCCCTCTTGAAGGCTGGCCCTTCAGGCAGTTTACCCCTTTCCTGAACTCCTGCCCCACTGCCCCGCCAACTCTGTCCCATCTCTCTTCTCTCTAACGGGCCCCCAGCCCTACTAGATTGTCATGCATCTGTCACTATGATCCCAGTCTCTTACTGGGCCTCCATGACCCATGTGAATTGCTATCCACTCCCCATCTTCAGGGTGTTTTCCGTCTGGAGTTTACTTCTCTCTCTCCCTGCAGATGTGCTTGTCATGGGGCACCCAATGCCTGGTACAGAGCCTAGTATCTAATCAGTGCCCAGTACACCCAAGTCTTCTTTTCCTCTGACCCTGCTACCTTAACATGGGGAATGTTCCCCATTCTTATCTCAATAGGTAGGCCTTTAGCAAAGGACTCAAACAGACATCTCTCCAAAGAAGATATACGAATGACCAAGAAGCATAGGAAAATACACTCACCATCACTAACCATTAGAGAAATGCAAATCAAAACCTCAATGAGATACCACCTCACACCCATTAATATAGCTACTATCAAAGAGGCAGACAATAACGGGTGTTGGCCAGGACGTGGAGAAATGGGAACCTTTGTGATTGCTGGTGGCAATGTAAACTGGTGCAACTGCGGTGGACAACAATTTGGTGGTTCCTCAAACAACTAAAAAATAGAGTGACCATGTGATCCAGAAATCCACTTCTGGGTACAAGTCAAAAAGGAGTGAAAGCAAGGTCTTGAAGAGATATTTGTGTATCCATGTTCATTGAAGCATTATTCACAGTAGCTAAAAGATGAAAGCAACTCAAGTGTCCGTTGACAGATGAATGGATAAGCAAAATGTGACACATACATATGGAACATCTCTGAATATTATTCACATGAATAATGTGTATGAAGGTGACACACATGTGAATATTATTCAGCCTTGAAAAGGAAGGGAACTCTGACACAGGAGACAACATGGATGAGCCTCGAGGACATTTGCTAAGTGAAATAAGCCAGTCACAAAAGGACAAATACTATGTTTCCACTTATGGGCAGTACCTAAAGTCATTAAAAATCATACTGACAGAAAGCTAGAATGGAGGTTACCAGGGGAGGAAAGGATGGGGAGTTAGTGTTTAATAAGTACAGAGTGTCCATTTTGCAAGATTGAAAGAGTTCTGGAGATGGATGGTGATGATGGTTGCACAATAACGTGAACTATGTACTTCAAATGGTTACGATGGTGAATTTTATGGTATGTCGTTTTTTATTTATTTATTTATTTATTTTGAGACGAAGTCTTGCTCTGTTGCCCAGGCTGGAGTGCAATGGCGTGATCTCGGCTCACTGCAACCTCCACCTCCCGGGTTCAAGTGATTCTCCTGCCTCAGCCTCCTGAGTAGCTGGGATTAAAGGCACGTGCTACCACACCCGGCTACTTTTTTGTATTGTTTAATAGAGATGGGCTTTCACCATGTTGGTCATGCTGGTCTCAAACTCCTGACCTCATGATCTACCTGCCTCGGCCTCCCAAGTGCTGGGATTACAGGTAGGAGCCACCGTGCCTGGCCTGTTATGTGTTTTACCACGCTAAAAAGAAAAAAGAAAATGGGGGAATAGTATGCCTTTGGGACCTACAAGCCTTTATTATTGGTTCTCTTTCCAGAGCTTTAGCTTATTTAGCACATGATTTTGACAATTAAAGGTTACACTTAATCTATCTTGTATGCAAAGTCTTGCATCCCCTGAAGGCTAAGGAAGGAACAAATGCCATCATATGATCATGTCATTATATAACACTTCATGCAACACCCGGGAGGAAATGGCTCCAGGAGAAAGATAAAAATACTTTCTGAGATAAAAAAAAAAAAAAAAAAAACCTCTGCTGCTGCTTCCTTTTTCTCCATTACTTCAAATCCAGACAGGCAAAAGTGAGCAATTAAAAAAAATCTGGTGTTATTTAAAGTGAATTTGGATAACGACCAAGCAGTTCCAACATTAATAGTATGGCATGCAAGTCGGCATGTTAGACTCTGTCACCCAATTGCCTACTATCCCAAATGACTTCCCCACAGAGTCTAGACTTTGTGTTTAGGCGTGTGAAGGTTGTTTTTAGTTTTCTCTGTTTTTTTTTTTTTTTTTTTTTTTTGCCAAAAAGATTAAAAACCAGCTGGACTCAGACACTGTCTTTCACCTTCCTTCTCCACTGTGCAAATAGACATAGATGACACACAAAGTCAGGCAAAATGGATTTGGAGAATCAGAGAGGGTCCCGTTATGTGTGCACATGGACACACACGTGGGTAGGCGGGTAGCTATGTGTGTATAACAGATAAACAGAGAGAAAGATTGAAAGATGAGAGATCGACACACCAAGAGCTAAAGTTACATTCCAGCATTAGGAGGAACTTCAGAGCCTGGATACCCTTGGAAGTTCTAAATGCTTCCTGGCTTGGCTCTTGCATGGTTCCCTCTAATATGCTTTCGTCACAGGCTGTTATGTTGACAGATCCAACATGACTGAAAAAGGCCCACTTCTGTGGAATGTGCTCAAGGCAGACAATGGCTATCCTTGCTTCTTCTGAGGGGTGTGCGTGCACCTAAGTGACACTAGTGGTATAGAGTCAGAAGGACAGAAGCATGAGTGAAACACAATTCCACCATCAAGAGGTTAAACACCTAGTGGAACAGAAGACAGGCACATCAACAGGTTACTGTATTTCAGGAGTTGCTAACCCAGCTCCCACAGGGACTGGGCAGGTTGGTGTGAGTGGCCAAAACGTACCCAGTGGGGCCACGTGCACATCAGAGTCCATGAGCCCCTCTGGAAGGGCAGCCAGAAGCTCAGCGCTGCCCAACTGTTGCTATGCAATAAAATAGTCCAGGGTGGCTGGATCTTCCAATTGTTAAAGAACAACCCAAATGTGCTTTGGTGCCTGTATAAAATTTCCGAATACTGATATTTTGCCAACTAATTTAAAAAGTTATTTTTAGAATTGGGATCTTGCTCTGTTGCCCATGCCGGAATGCAGTGGTTCAATCATAGCTCACTACAGCCTTGAACTTCAACTCCTGGGCTCAAGCAATTCTCCAGGCCTCAGCCTCCTGAGTAGCTCAGACTGCATGAGCACACCACCATGCCCGGCTAATTTTTTAATTTTTTGAAGGGACAGGGTCTTGCTTTGTTGCTCAGGCTGGTCTCGAATTTCTGGCCTCAAGCCATCCTCCTGCCTTGACCTCCTAAAAGTGCTGAGATTATAGGTATGAATCACCATACCAAGCTACCAGGCCCATTAAAAAAAAAAAAAATCAGCGTGTGTGGTCCAAATGTAATACAAAGGAGGACTGGGTTCAACTAGTAATGCCAGTAGTAATCTCTGATATCACAAAGTATTAGAAACAATACAAGAGTATAGAGGAGAGAGAGAGAGAGAGAGAGAGAGAGAGAGAGAGAGAGAGACAAAGACTAATTCCACAAGATGGGGGAGGGGTTAGGGAGAAGAACTGCACATGTGCAGTTTTGTTACCAAGCGTAAAAGTAATGGGGAAGGCATTTCTGGCAATAGGAACAGCACGTAGCAAAGTACAGTGGAGTGTGCACAGCGTGCGGCTGTCACAGGACAGGGCCTGCACCCTTCCAGCTCCTGCAATGCATTCCTTTCTGTCTTCCACCCAGCAAACAGGTTTTCTGTCATTTGTAAGCCGCTGATGCTCATGAGCGCTCCACATGAGAGACCATATGGGCAGACTGGGAAGATCTGAGGTTAGGCCTTCTGTGAAGTCTCGGAGCCTTGGTGCAAATCTAGGGAGAGACCTCCGCAGCAGGAGGGTGGCAGGATGGATGCAGGGGAGAAGGCATTCCCGGGCTTTTCCCTGGCTGCAGCCCGGACAGGGACAGACGGATGTGTCTACTTATTGAAGGTGGATCTCATCTGTCCTATCACTGGCTGCCGGGACCACAAATATCCAGACATCTGGAAAAAAGTCAGGGGCACAGAAGGGCAGCCTGGAGAAGGTGTGTATTTTCAGGAAGCATCTACCACATGTGGCCAAGTGGAATCCCCGCCCCACTTCACCTGGCCACATGTTAAAGGCAGGCTGGGTCCCAGGCAATGATATGTCTGTTTTTGCAGCGAGAGTCACAGAAATCCTGTATTTAAAAGGTGTCGCTGCATGGGTGTATTTGTAACTCATCTGTGGATCAGTTATAATTTGCTTGGCCCGCTGGTAATTACTGAGCTAATCCCCACAGAACTTAGTGGTAGGATTCCATCTTGAATACTAACAGCCCTATAGAACTGTGTCCCTTCCAAAGTTAGCTGAGAAAATAAACCACACCTTCCCCCCTCCCCACCACTTTCCCCTAATGCACAGTTTTCCTCATTCAATTCCATCATTCAACATTCATCAAGAGCCAGGCACTGGGCCCTGTCCTGGAAATACAGATATAAATAAACTATGATCCCTTCCTTCAAAGATACCCTGTTCCACTTGATCTGCTTGCCACATGTAAGCAGGACTTTAGACATTTGATTTTGTTGAGAAATTAATGACTGGAATGGGCTTTCGGCCTGCTCTCTCATCTTATAGGTGTGTGGAGCCCTCAAAAATCTCAATGCCAGAATGCAGAGAAGTGGGAACCCTCGTGCACTGCAGGTGAGAATGTGAAATGGTTCAGCCACTGTGGCAAACAGGATGGCAGTCCCTCAAGTAATTTAAAGTAGAAGTACCATACAATCCAGAAATTCTACTTCTGGGTGTAGACCCAGAAGAATTGAAAGCAGAGTCTTGAAGACACGCAAATATATTCATACTCATAGCAGCATTGTTCACAATAGCCAAAAGGTGGAAACAATCCAGGCGGCCACTGATGGATGAATAAGTGAAATGTGGCATCTCCATATAATGGAATGAGTAAGTGAAATGTGGCATCTCCATATAATGGAACACAAGTCAGCCCTAAAATGGAAGGAAATTCTGGCCATGTGTGGTGGCCACCTGTAATCCCAGCACTTTGGGAGGCCAGCAGGTGGATTGCTTGAGTCTAGGAGTTCAAGATCAACCTAGGAAACATGGCAAAACCCTGTCTCTACAAAAAACTTTTAAAAAACATTAGCCTGCTGTGGTGGCATGTGCCTACAGTCCCAGCTACTTGAGGGGCTGAGGCAGGAGAATCACTTGAGCCCAGGAGGTCGAGGCTGCGGTGAGCCAAGATCAGGCCACTGCACTCCAGCCTGTTTCCAAAATAATGTGATTTCACTTATATGCGGTAACTTGACTAGTCAATTCATAGAGACCAAAAGTAGAATAGTGATTGCTGGGGACTTAGGGGTGGGGAATGGGGAGGTGTTGTTTACTGGGTACAGTTTTAGTTTTGCAAGATGAAAAGAGTTCTGGAGAGTGGGTGCACAAAAACGTGAAGATACTTAACACCACTGAACGATGCACTTGAAAATGGTGAAGAAGGCAGATTTTACATTATGTATATTGTGTCATAATTTAAAAAAAACACAAACCTACACACCAGATATGCTGTTACTGCCTACTGAACAGTGCTCACACCCAGGTATTGCCATGCCACTGCTCTACCTAACTTCCTACAGGTCCAAGCAAACCTTTGGGTGCAGAGGGTAAGGCTCTTTACAACCTGACCTAACATCCTGTAATGGCCTCTGTTGCCTCCCCTCCCATACTGTCCAGCCACACTGACCACACTGGAAAAAACAGCTACACTGGCTTGTTGAATAAATGAACTTTTCTATGTATCGGAGATGGGTTGAGATCTTACACAGGAACATGAGGGCTAAGTCATAGAGAAAAACAGATGTCTTTCTATTAGTTTTTCTAGTTGTTGTGTGATAGTGAGAAAGCATCTGTGCTATATTCTTAGAAATATATATATATATATTTTCTCTTTCTTTCTTAGAAATATATATATAGTCTTAGAAATATATATATATTCTATATTCTTAGAATATTCTTAGAAATAGAGACTGTTTCAGCCACGTAGGACTCAAACAAAAACACCAATGTAATCAATATTTATGTAGCTTTCTAGCATGTTTCTCTGACTTTTCACATCTCACCTCCACTAGAAGAATGAGAATTAGAAATTATCTCCATTTTATAGATGAAAATACTAAGGCTTCTGATACGGTTTGGCTGTGTCCCCACCCAATTCTCATCTTGAATTGTAGCTCCCATAATTCCCACATGTCATGGGAGGGAGCTGGTGGGAGGTAATTGAATCATGGGGGTGGATCTTTCCTGTGCTGTTCTTGTGATAGTGAGTAAGTCTCATGAGATCTGATGGTTTTATAAAGGGGAGTTCCCCTACACAAGCTCTCTTGCCTGCTACCATGTAAGACGTGACTTTTCTCCTCATTCATCTTCCACCATGATTGTGAGGCATCCCCAACCATGTGAAACTGTGAGTCAATTAAACTTCTTTCCTCTATAAATTACCCAGTCTTGGCTATGTCTTTATTAACAGTGTGAGAACAGATTAATAGAGCTTATCTGAGAGAAAGGACTATCCCCAGGTCACACAGCTAATAAAGGCAGAAGCAGGGCTGGAACTCTTTTTCTGGCTCCTAATCCAATGCTCTTTCCTCTTTATCAGCAATTCTCAAACTGGAGAATGTCTTAGCATCATCTGGAGGGCTTGTTAGGCAAGAATTGGTGAGCCCTATTCCAGAATCTCTGATTCAGTAGGTCTGGGGTGAAGCCAGGAAATTTGCTTCTCTATCAAGCTCCTGGTGATACCTGGAGCCAGGGATACCTGCTGGGTCCAGGGGTCACACATTGAGCACTACATCAAAGCTGCCTCATCTTCTAGACAACAGACACTGCCAGGTGACCGTCCTTGCGTGTAGAGGACACACTACCATCAGGGATAGCCATAGTGGTCACAGTCGAGGCTTTAGAGGGAGTCCATATAGACTACTTTTCCTTCTCAAGTTTGGAACCAATTGAGAAATAAAGCACAGGAGGCAGAGAGATAAACATTTACCCACTTTGTTACTCAAAAAACTGATTAAAAATTAAGGCTTTAGATGGATGGTCTCCATAGGTTTTCTAAAAACATTGCCTCTGAATTGAAACTTAATCACCCAAATTGTTGGTCTTTAGTCTTGCTCGGGCAGAGCTCTAAACTGGTAAGCTCACCACATAGTGGGGAGCAGATAAGAATGGGCCATTTCTAGGGAGCAGGTAGATTCAAAACACAGAACTCCAAGGTTACCCATTCTTTACTCCTTGAGAAAGACAGCCACTGATATTCAGGAGCTGGCCTGGCACTCACAGCTGGACCTTGGTGTTCTATTCAATGTAAAAACAGTTTCTTCCAACATCACCATCAGACAAGGGCACTCTGTGACCATGATTGAGCAAGACAAACGCAAGAACAATTTGAAATTATGTCTGAACACAGGCAAAAGTCAGAACATTGTCTAAACCACAAAATCCCAATTATCTCCTTCTTCCTGCTGGCATGACTACTGACAGCCGCTCACTGTAGCCTGCCTTCCTTAGAGATAAGATGTATGGAGATGCCCAGTCATAGACTTACCTCCACTTTTTGACAGCATCCAACCTGGAGCAAAGCCCGGTTTCCTTAAAAGCTCCTCAAAATGACCTTACACTTACCCTGATCCTTTAATAAGTCTTCCTTAACCCTCTCCTACTGAGACACCCCATGGTATACATTCTCCCTTGCTCAGTGAGTAATAAACGCAAGGTGTTTAACTACAGGGGTATTCTTGGTGGCCTCTGACTTCAGAACTCTGACATCCAAAACTCACCAATCAGGGTTGGAGTGGGAGGAAGGAAGAAGATATATGAGTGTGTTTCTCCCATACTTTTTCTTCCAGTCTATGGAGACTTGAGGAGAGAAGAATAAGTATCACTGCCATCAACAGTTAACCTGGCAGACCCAACTAATTCTGTAGTCCTTCCATCCTTCCTGCCAGCTGGTCCCCCTCTGCTTGAACCTCAGGTGATGGGCAATTCCCAGCTTCCTCTTTCAGTTCCTTAGCTCTTCAGGTAGACGTGCCTGCTTGAGGTCCCTACATGGTCCTGTTACTGCAGTGCATCCCATCTCCTGGGATAATCAAATTAAACGCTACTACAGAAAAGGTTCTAATAAATGAAGGCGCTGACCAAACATAGCAATGACAAAAACAACCACCACCAGGATGACGTATTCATCCAGAGGAATAAGTGAGTGAAGGACAGGAGAAGATGCAGGACCATCACAATGCTGAAATCACAATGCTGATGGTTTCAACCATCTGCATTGCTGGTCTCCACAATGATGTGGAAGTCAAATGGGGAAACTTGGACTGTAATGTGAGTGTTTGTAGAAGGGACCTTCATCACAGCTGCCATCGACAGACTCCCGCCTATGTGGCAGACATCAAGTAGGCACTTTACCCACCAAGCCTCATTTAACTCCCAGAAAATCTCCTTTACAAATGCAAGTGTTTTCACTACCATTTTGCTCCTAAAAAGAGTGGTACTTAGGGATGCTAAAGATTTGCTCAGGGTCATTCTGCCACCAAAGACCATGTGTCAAACCACTGCAACATTCCTGGAAATACTCAGTTTTAAATGTTCTGGCTAACTACCTAATCACTATTTTTTTAAAAGAACATTTTATTATGTTAGCCAAACCTCTACTCTGCAATTAACTCTAATTACACAAGCAATTAAATTAGGAGTAAGATTATTTTGCAGTTTGAAGCTATTTATGCTGACATTAGATTTTCTGCTATCTAATTAATCCTTATTTCTTTGTTCTAATTGTTATTTAATTAACAGACTTTCTAATTCGACCGACATGTTTTTTAAGTACCAGATTATCCCCATGCTCACACATCTGAGCCCACCACATCTGCTTTGATGGAATTTCCCAGAGGAGGGAAAGAAAAAGAATTGGTCAATTTCTGTTGAATTACTTGGAAACAAGGCTTGGCTTGATTAATTTGTTGTTGGAAGGTAGGGAGGAAATAATTTCAACACATGGAGTTTGTTCATATAATCTATAGTATAGTAAGCACTCTATCTGATTAATGACCTAGTATAAAATCCAGGGTGATGAACAGTGTCACTCAAGGTCCTAGAACTTCTTTAGTATTAGAGTGTATCTGGCTGGGGGGATGGTCTGAAGATCTACAGGTTGCATTAATTTGTTTGTGGCTGAAGTCATTTCAATTTAATATGAATCTGTCTGATGATAAATGGCTTTATCATCAGCGGTTGACTCATACCAATCAGAAGCTCTAATTGGATGTTGATGAAGTAATAGAGCCAGCTACTGATTAAAGAGCTGAAGTTTAGATAGTCATAGGCTATGAACAGAGAAAACTGTAATAAAGATTCCTTGGGTGTAATAAGTTTGGGAATCACTGACTTAATCATAGGTCAACATTCTTCAGAAATGGACTTTACAAATGTCATCTCATTCAGCTCTTTATTTTATCTCTTTAAACTTTTGTGTAGCTCCCCTGAGATTCATCCCCTCTATACCTATGACCAGGGCTTTTTGACCCTCCCTCATAAATCCCTCTTTGGGCCCAGCTACAGTTGCCAGATATTGCAAATATTGCATGGGGAATACTTATACAAAACATTGTTTTATATCAAAAATTTAAGTTTAACTATACAGCCTGTATTTTTACTTGGTAAATATGGCTAATGGTTTTGGAATTCTACTCTGTTGAAAAGGTTGTCCCTTCCCAAAGCACCTTTACAGGTGACCTTGCTGTTATTTATTTATGTATTATTATTATTTTTGAGATGGAGTTTCACTCTTATTGCCCAGGCTAGAGTGCAATGGTGCCATCTCAGCTCACTGCAACGTCTGCCTCCTGGGTTCAAGCAATTTTCCTGCCTCAGCCTCTCGAGCAGCTGGGGTTACAAGCATGCAACACCATGCCCAACTAATTTTGTATTTTTAGTAAAGACCAGGTTTCTCCATGTTGGTCAGGCTGGTCTTGAACTCCTGACCTCAGGTGATCCGCCCGCCTCGACTTCCCAAAGTGTTGGGATTACAGGTGTGAGCAACCGTGCCCAGCCGACCTTGTTGTTGTGTTTTAAGAAATTATAGTTAAGTAAGAATGTATGAAGCACTTTAAACAGAGGTTTTCATGCATTCCAAGTATAAGGACTCCTTTATTATACGTAAATTCTGTAGACTCTTGCATGGTAGCTGTTTCAGTGGAGAATAAATGTAATGAGAAAATGTTTTCTTGTGTATTTAGGAAAACCTTTTATGATAGGTTTGTCTTAAAATGCCAATAAACAGTAAGTCACTACAATAAACACTACAAATAGTGTGAAGAAACAAAACAAACAGCAAAACAGGCTCAGATATAATAAGGATTTTGGAATTACCAGACAAGGGTTTAAAATAATTATGATCAATATGCTAAAGATTCTAATGGAAAAAGGTAGACAACATGAAAGAACAGAAGGGTAATGTAGGCAGATAAATTGGAACTCTGAGAATCAGAAGAACATGTTAGAAATCAGAAACACTGTAACAAAAATAAAGAATGTCTTTAATGTCTCATCAGTAGACTTGACATGGCTGAGGAAAGCATTAGTGAGCTTAATGATAGTTCAACAGAAACTTCAACAGAAATACTGAAATGCAAAGAGAAAAATAAATGACAGTGACACATTGAAATATTCAAGAACCGTGGGACCATTTCAACAGGTGGAATTTCAACATACACACAACTGGAATTCCAGTAGGGGAAGAAAGAAAGGAGCAAAAGAAATAATGGAACTAATAATGACTGAGAAGTTTTCAAAATGAGTGACAGACAGCAATGCACAAATCCAGGAAACTCAGTGAACAGCAAGCAGGATAAATACCAACAAATCTACACCTGGACATATGACATTCAAACTTCAAAAAACCCAAAGACAAGAGAAAATATTGAAAGAAGCAGAGCAAAAAGACACCTTACCTATAGAGAACCAGGGATATGAATTACAGTGGATTTCTTATCAGAAACCATGCAAGCAAGAAAAGAATGAAACGAGGGGGGCGGAGCAAGATGGCCGAATAGGAACAGCTTCAGTCTCCATCTCCCAGCGCGAGCGACACAGAAGACCAGCGATTTCTGCATTTTCAACTGAGGTACTGGGGTCATCTCACTCGGGAGTGCCGGACAATCGGTGCTGGTCAGCTGCTGCAGCTCGACCAGCGAGAGCTGAAGCAGGGCGAGGCATCGCCTCACCTGGGAAGCGCGAGGGGGAAGGGAGTCCCTTTTCCTAGCCAGGGGAACTGAGACACACAACACCTGGAAAATCGGGTAACTCCCACCCCAATACTGCGCTGTAACACCGGCACACCGGAGATTGTATCCCACACCTGGCCGGGAGGGTCCCACGCCCACGGAGCCTCTCTCCTTGATAACACAGCAGTCTGCGGCAATCTAACCGCAAGGCAGCAGCGAGGCTGGGGGAGGGGCGCCCGCCGTCGCTGAGGCTTAAGTAGGTAACTAAAGCCGCTGGGAAGCTGGAACTGGGTGGAGCTCACAGCAGCTCAAGGAAACCTGCCTGTCTCTGTAGACTGCGCCTCTGGGGACAGGGCTCAGCTAAAGGAGTAGAAGCCTGTGAAACGCGAACGACTCTGTCTGACAGCTTTGAAGAGAGCAGTGGATCTCCCAACACGGAGGTTGAGATCTGAGAAGGGGCAGTCTGCCTGCTGAAGTGGGTCACTGACCCCTGAGTAGCCTAACTGGGAGACATCCCCCACTAGGGGCAGTCTGACACCCCACACCTCACAGGGTGGAGTACACCCCTGAGAGGAAGCTTCCAAAGCAAGAATCAGACAGGTGCACTCGCTGTTCAGCAATATTCTATCTTCTGCAACCTCTGCTGCTGATACCCAGGCAAACAGGGTCTGGAGTGGACCTCAAGCAATCTCCAACAGACCTATAGCTGAGGGTCCTGACTGTCAGAAGGAAACCTATCAAACAGGAAGGACACCTATATCAAAACCCCATCAGTACGTCACCATCATCAAACACCAGTGACAGATAAAACCACAAAGATGGGGAAAAAGCAGGGCAGGAAAGCTGGAAATTCAAAAAATAAGAGCGCATCTCCTCCTGCAAAGGAGCACAGCCCATCGCCAGCAACGGATCAAAGCTGGTCAGAGAATGATTTTGATGAGATGAGAGAAGAAGGCTTCAGTCCATCAAACCTCTCAGAGCTAAAGGAGGAATTACGTACCCAGCGCAAAGAAACTAAAAATCTTGAAAAAAAAGTGGAAGAATTGACAGCTAGACTAATTAATGCAGAGAAGGTCATAAACAAAATGACAGAGATGAAAACCATGACACAAGAAATACGTGACAAATGCACAAGCTTCAGTAACCGACTCGATCAACTGGAAGAAAGAGTATCAGCGATTGAGGATCAAATGAATGAAATGAAGCGAGAAGAGAAACCAAAAGAAAAAAGAAGAAAAAGAAATGAACAAAGCCTGCAAGAAGTATGGGATTATGTCAAAAGACCAAATCTACGTCTGATTGGGGTGCCTGAAAGTGAGGGGGAAAATGGAACCAAATTGGAAAACACTCTACAGGATATCATCCAGGAGAACTTCCCCAACCTAGCAGGCCAGGCCAACATTCAAATTCAGGAAATACAGAGAATGCCACAAAGATACTCCTCCAGAAGAGCAACTCCAAGACACATAATTGCCAGATTCACCAAAGTTGAAATGAAGGAAAAAATCTTAAGGGCAGCCAGAGAGAAAGGTCGGGTTACCCACAAAGGGAAGCCCATCAGACTGACAGCAGATCTCTCGGCAGAAACTCTACAAGCCAGAAGAGACTGGGGGCCAATATTCAACGTTCTTAAAGAAAAGAATTTTAAACCCAGAATTTCATATCCAGCCAAACTAAGTTTCATAAGTGAAGGAGAAATAAAATTCTTTACAGATAAGCAAATGCTTAGAGATTTTGTCACCACCAGGCCTGCCTTACAAGAGACCCTGAAGGAAGCCCTAAACATGGAAAGGAACAACTGGTACCAGCCGTTGCAAAAACATGCCAAAATGTAAAGACCATCGAGGCTAGGAAGAAACTGCATCAACTAATGAGCAAAATAACCAGTTAATATCATAATGGCAGGATCAACTTCACACATAACAATATTAACCTTAAATGTAAATGGACTAAATGCTCCAATGAAAAGACACAGACTGGCAAACTGGATAAAGAGTCAAGACCCATCAGTTTGCTGTCTTCAGGAGACCCATCTCACATGCAGAGACATACATAGGCTCAAAATAAAGGGATGGAGGAAGATCTACCAAGCAAATGGAGAACAAAAAAATGCAGGGGTTGCAATCCTAGTCTCTGATAAAACAGACTTTAAACCATCAAAGATCAAAAGAGACAAAGAAGGCCATTACATAATGGTAAAGGGATCAATTCAACAGGAAGAGCTAACTATCCTAAATATATATGCACCCAATACAGGAGCACCCAGATTCATAAAGCAAGTCCTTAGAGACTTACAAAGAGACTTAGACTCCCATACAATAATAATGGGAGACTTCAACACTCCACTGTCAACATTAGACAGATCAACGAGACAGAAAGTTAACAAGGATATCCAGGAATTGAACTCATCTCTGCACCAAGCGGACCTAATAGACATCTATAGAACTCTCCACCCCAAGTCAACAGAATATACATTCTTCTCAGCACCACATCACACTTATTCCAAAATTGACCACATAATTGGAAGTAAAGCACTCCTCAGCAAATGTAAAAGAACAGAAATTATAACAAACTGTCTCTCAGACCACAGTGCAATCAAACTAGAACTCAGGACTAAGAAACTCAATCAAAACCGCTCAACTACATGGAAACTGAACAACCTGCTCCTGAATGACTACTGGGTACATAACGAAATGAAAGCAGAAATAAAGATGTTCTTTGAAACCAATGAGAACAAAGATACAACATACCAGAATCTCTGGGACACATTTAAAGCAGTGTGTAGAGGGAAATTTATAGCACTAA